>NW_015641122.1:77073-84430 GCF_001515625.1 Sinocyclocheilus rhinocerous
GGGCGAGGTTGTGGTTAGAACGCTTGGTTGAGTGCATCAGACGAGACGATGAAGAAGTTCATCAAAGCCGGAACTAATCGAGCCGTTTGTGCCAGGCTGGGGAGAAAGGTATTTTAATAATGTAAATTATGTGAAAAATAATGCGTTTTTCGAACCACCAAGCGTGAGAGCATGTTCTAGTACACCCCCAAAACAAAATCAAGACTTTGTAAAAGAGCATAATAGGACCCCTTTAAAGGAAGAGTTCACCCAAAAAATTTAATTCTATAATTTACTCACCACCATGTTGTTCCAAACCCTTTCTTAATACAGGCATGAAAGAAGAGATTTTGAAGAATTTTTCAGCTGTTTGTCTATATTATGAACGTCATCAGAGTCCAAAGCTTTGAAAAGGACATACAGGTTGCATGAAATTAATACATTTGACTCAACTGTTACATTGTCTTCTGACGATACACAGTCTTTTTGTATTATAAACAGATCAAGATTTAAGCCTTTATTCAAATCAAAACATTGATTAACAAGTGTACACAAACTAAAGTGTAACCTCAACTAACATCAAGCCTTATTGGTTCTTAATAGCATGTTACCATGATATTTGAGGTTTGTGTTGCCATATTTGATGTCATCTGCACATATGTACTGTACATTGACCAATGTTTTGATTTGATCTGAGAGTGAATAAAGGATCAATCTGTCTATCAAAGTGATTGTGATCCTTTTTAGAGCTTGAACGTTTTAGACCCCATTGATTTTCACAATACTGTATGGACAAACAGCTGAGACTTCTTCTTTTGTGTTCCGCAGAAGTAGGAAAGTCATAAAAAAAATTGGAACAGAATGAGGGGCAGTTAATGATAACAGAATTTTCATTTTTGGGTGAACTATCCCTTTAAATCCTGCCACAAACACTGTCTTAAATCCTGCCTTGCCCCTCTGTCAGGGTCTAAACACCTTATCTACAATCGTACACCAACATAACTCAACCACTCAGAAAATAAAATGTGTGTGTGGCTATGCCAGCAGCTGTGAGGCACTAATGCTCCTGCCTAATAAAATGCAGACTAATGAGGACACCTGGGTCAGTCCCTCTCTGAGAGAGATGTGTTCAGAATTAAACTACCACCACCCAGCCTCTTGTGTGTGTGCGAGAGCGTGTATCTGCTCAGTCCTCCTGAGCAGTCAGCGACATGCATGACAAACAATAACTGAATGCAGAGTGAATATGTGATCCCACCTAACCCTTGCCCAAGTTCAAACATCCACAATCCTCAGCGCTAAGTGTGACCATTGGGTCTGACAGCTATGCAGATCAACTAATTAGACAAGGGCCCTCATGCACATCAGTGTGGACATGAGGAGAATACCAGCATACAAACCATGTCCTGTTTGATTCTCTTAAGTGCAGCCAGGAGGAGGGTGTGTGAATGTCTCTCTGTGTGTGTGTGTGTGTGTGTGGCCTCAGAGTATGTGGGAGTATGTAGGAGCTAGTAAGGTGTGTGTGCTGATCAGCAATCACGCTCCCGTCGCCTGTGTGTTGATGTGGGCAAGATGCTCAGTGGGCGGTCTGAATATGTAGGATGGCTGATCTGAACTACAACAAATTGAAGGCGTCACACTGTTGTGTCCTCAAAAAAACATGCCCTGATGCATTACACTGTTTTGACTGTGTTTTGTGGTATTTAACAGGTTCAGAATATTACTCAATCCATGGAGGTGCTAGATCTGAGGACATACAGAGACCTGCAGTATGTGAGAGACACAGAGAACCTCATGAAAACAGTGGATGGCAAACTGAAGACTGCCTCTGAAAATCCACGCAGCCTCAACCCCAAGAGTTTTCAGGTACTGAAGCATATTCAGCATAAAAAATGGCTTAATATGATGGCTTGATATGTACTGGGTATTTATGCATTTTTAACCTAAATCACAGCAGCGTTTATCTGTGAAGGATGTAGGGTGTCAAACATACACATATGTTAGACAATCATAGCAGTGGGTGTTTTACTTCCAAGTCTACAATCCGCCAAGCCTATTCAAACAGAGCGTTCCAATAAGGAGGGTCAAAGCAGGACAGAAAGTAGCCTATTACTTCTAAATTATGATGTTTTTTGATGTAAAAATTTTAAGTGGACCTCAGAAAACAGTACAAAATAATACAAAAAGGCAGTTCATGACCCATTTAACAATTATAATTGTGTAGATGATTTTTGATTTTTTTAAATTAAGCAAAAACCTCTGAGCATATGTAAAACTGACTTGATGTAGGATTTCAATGTCAAAACTACATGAAACATCTAGAAGGCTATGCAAATCAAGGACATCTGAATACACCATCAATTCATAAATAGCACCCAAGTGAAGGTTAGTGCAACAGTTCCTCTTAGCCTGCAAACCTGCGACAGCCAGCGTGGGAAGCAGATGTGCTAACAAGGAAACAGCTTTTAGCGAAGTCACAAGTGCACCTCTTGTGGTCAGGGGAGTATGTTTACAGCCTTTACCAGCTGGGCTCCGTTAGACGCACCCCCTATCCGGGTTATGGCACCAATGCAACCATTTCTGCTTGGCCTGTTCCGAGTGGGGCTCAAACCCGGTGACAGCCGGTATGGGAGGTGAGCTTGCTAAAAAGAACACAAACGACTGCAGCCTCTAGCAACAGTCGCTAGTGTGCTTCTTGGGGTCAGGGGAGTGAGGTTTACTGCACAGCCTTTACCAGCTGACCTCCAGTACATTACCTCATGAATATTAATTTTGTAACATGACTGGAGATTGAGCAACATTATTGCATGCTAAATAGTATACACGGGCTCATCACAACCTGCCCACCTAGACACTCTTCTCTAAAACGCTTTCCGGTGCCTCTGCCCCTACATGAAATAGACACTGACACTAACCTTCAATACATCTGATTTTTATGTTTAATTGAGACATACCAAAGGTCCTCTGAGAGAATTCAAATGCACCTCAATTATTTATACCTAGAACTTGGAGCTTGTTTCAGTAATGAGTGTGTTTGTGTGCATACAAAAGGTTACACTTTTTTTTGTTCTTTTTAGCTAGCAGCTGCTCTCTCAAAGGCTAAGATTCAGACCCCTTTATTATTAAAGCTTTTTATCTCTTGAATACGAGAGTGTGCTTATCCCTGCACAATCTCAGAATAGTAGAAGGACTCACTACCAATTTACAGCGGACTAAATGGAAGAGCACGCTTTAAGATGAGTAACATGTAGCTGTCTGCTAAAGAGAGTGGAATGGAAGCCACAGACTCTCCTCCCTGGGGTATCACTATCATTCAGAACGCAGCACCACCATTTACCCATCCACCCCACTCTGCTGCGGTGTGAGTCACCAAACGCTGCATAGAAAATTATTCCAAAATGTTCCAGAAATCATTCCTCATCTATCGATACATGTTCAAAGCACCATAATCTTTTTTCCCCCTTTTTCTCTGCTGGAGCTGTGAAAAATATGTGAGATGTGCCAGTGTTAAAAGCACTATTTCAAAGACTGGGAGTCTGAAAGCCCAGCTTTATTTCGGCGAGGCTGCTGATGAATGTGGAGAGCTCAAAGTCGCCTATGGCAGGGCGGGAGATTAACGAGACTAAATTTTTGTGTCTCAGAACAGGAAAATGAGATTTATGATGTGGTGCCACAGGGCTGAGAGCAGCTCCATCACCAGATTTACGATAAACTTTAACAAGGAGGAAACAGCCCCTCCTGTGGTGAGCATGCTTTATTGATACACCTGCTGTTCAGACCCTCTTTATTGATATACCTCAGCCTATGCCAGACCTGCCAGTCGGCATGGCTGCAGTAACTGATTGCCCACACTGAGCTGAGCTCAGCCCACAACTTTTAGCTCTTTCGTATATGCTTGGTCACGCCAAGGTGGAGAGCTGACAGTGCTCAGATGAGTGGGCCTGTGTCACCACGTCGGAGGAGCAGTAGATTGTGAGAGATTGCAAATGTATAAAATCAATATTAAGTTCTCATGTGAGGATGCATTCGGATCCGGGGTAGGAGACCGGTCATGCGAGATGAAATACTGGAGGTGAACATGTTGAATAGTTAATGAGAGCCCATGCAAATTCCCAAACCTCTGTGAGAGGGAGATTAACCATTTCTCATCTTTCCTAACCACCATTTCACACCTTCCTTCTTCCGTTTACCTCAGGAGTTAAAGGACAAGGTTACTCAGCTGCTTCCCCTGCTGCCAGTGCTGGAGCAGTACAAGGCAGATGCAAGAATGATCCTTCGGCTGAGGGAGGAGGTGAGGAATCTGTCCCTGGTACTAATGTCAATTCAAGAGGAGATGGGAGCCTATGACTACGAGGAGCTCAGGCAGCGAGTGCTACTGCTGGAGACTCGCCTGCACTCCTGCATGCAGAAACTCGGTAAGACATCTAGTAAAAGTGGGTTTGAGTTGATTTTAATAATCAGGAAAAGGCAGCAACCAATCTATTGACAGTGGAAAAACAGTATGTGACCTATTACAACAAGAAAAAAGAAAGAATTTTGACTTATTAGATTCTCAGTGAAGGACTTGATTGGCATGATTATTTGTTATTTTAGAGCAGCTGCAGTAATTTACTTTCAAATGGAAAAGCAAAAGTAAAGTAGACATGTCTGATGTTCAGGGAAACCACATTAGACCCAATTAAGTCAAAATGTGCTTGCTGTCCAATTAGATAAGCAATTTAACATGCAATTTAACATTAGAATGTTAAAAGCAGCCAACTAGCAGGCCTCAAACTGAAATGTCCAAAGTTCATTTGGCTGAAAGATTCATTGGCTTTCAAATGCATGATTAGACAAGCTCATGTTCTGTTCAGGGTGAAACTGATGACTTCACAAGAAAATCCAAAATGATGATCTAAAGAATATTCGTTCTGCTCTATAAATGTCGCTTTTGGCAATTTAATGCTGACTGATTCATCGGAGTTCCTCTGAAGCCGCCATTTATAGTGCCCTCTTTGTTCTATCACCAGGTTGCGGGAAGCTAACTGGCGTCAGTAACCCCATCACCGTCCGCGCCTCAGGGTCAAGGTTCGGCTCCTGGATGACTGACACAATGATCCCCAACTCCGATAATAGGGTAAGAATGACCGTGCCGCAACACCCGATCACTCCATCACTGCCACTGCTATGATGAGCCGCCTCTCCCCGGAGACTTACACACACAGTGACTGAGTCAGTGTTTTGGTACAGTGAAGCTGATGGATGGTTCTTCCACCATTTTTCTTCCTCCCTCCCTCTCTTTCCTTCTCTATCATGCTCATACTCTCACTCCCTCACTCCATACTTCTCTCAATCGTTAAGTCTCCTGTCAAAGCCACAGTCCCCATATTAATTACTCCATCAGGGGATTGGATATTAACAACTTGTTTAGGCAAAAGCTTCACCAATCACTGCCAGGAATTACTAGCAGCCAGAGCCATCATCAGGGAGAGACAACTGGGAATGTCGTCCTGGGCCCAGTGATAAAAGGCAGTGAATTTTTTAATGTATCCTAATCAAGCAGACCTGATTCAACTGATCAGCTCATAGTAGAGACTCCAAGACCAGAAATGGATGGGTCAGATAAGGAAAATATCCAAAGTGTGTACTGTGAGGAACAAGGTTGGGAAGCACTTCTCTAAGTTGCAATCTACTCATTGGTCCAGTGGTGAGAGGCTCTTTTTAAATTCATGAGTGTGAAGATGAAATTGAATTGGAATGCAGGTAGAGGAATTTAATTCAAAGACATTCAACACAGGTAATCTATCTACTGTTCTCTCTGCCAATCTTTTATCATTTCGACTTTAAAAGGACTGACATGGAGAGGACAACAGGCAATGAACATAATTTAATCTGTATTTCATGGGGGCAAGCTGAAAGTTAATCACCAATGATACAGTCCTTTATCTTTGGCTTTAATGATCACTAGCCAATATCAATCATTGATCACGTAAAGTGACAAATCACTGCAATCAAGATAATGGTCATATCAATCCGGCAGGCATCTGAGTATTCACTGTCCCTAGATTTACAATGTCACACACACAGCATTGCTGGTTAAGCTAGCACCAGCATCCAAAGCATAACATATGCCATTCTTCTCAGAAGGGAACACAGAGGCGGAGATAGGCAGACCGCAGTGTGACCACAGCTCCACTCGCCGATCCACAGGGACTCGTTTAGCCCACAAAGGAAATGCTATACTTAATGTTCCAATTATCCTGCCTGTCCATAAGTCACCTGCTCTCCTCCTCTACAGTCACCACGCAGCCCCACAGTAGCCTAAAAATAAAAACGCACCGCATCTCTCTGTGGAATGAGAAATGGGGGAAGAGGCAGGGAGGGAGACTGCAGGAGGGAGGGAGGAAGGAGGAGAGGAGGCAAAAGATAGCAGGGGAGTGTTAAATCCTCAGAGGGGCTTCATTATTCAGGAGAAAGAACATAATAACCATCCTAAATAAGCTGACTCTCTGAGGTTTCATTATGACGTGTTAATAAAGAGTGTGCAGCGCATGGCTTGGTAAAGATGGGGGCACAGTATGGCTGTTGTGTGCCTGATAGATACTTCAGCCTCATACAGTGACGGCGATTAAGAAGAATTGAGGAAGAGAGAGATGGAGAACTGCTAACAGGATTGATTTCCTGTGAATGTGGAGTGAAAAAGGGCAGGGAACAACTGCTGCAGCCAAGTGCAGAGCACATACAGCATCTCCACTCCCACACAGGGAGCAGATCAATAGATTTGACAACACACACACACACGCACAGACTGTGCACAGTGAGAGTCACCGCTGGTTACACAGGAAGAAAGGCTCTGCTGTCACTCTCTCAAAAGTAAGTCAGGAGATGGCGTCTCTTTTGATGTACTATACTTTTATCCAGGTATATGCTCTTTCTACACCATTCTTGGCACAGAAATCTCAGCTTTCATTTCTAACCTGGTTTCTTCTTCTACATACAGAGGGTTCAAAAAGTCCACTAGTGAAAATGCTTCTATTTTGCGCTTGCTTCTATATGCAGACTCATCATCGTCCTGGATGAGACCGATGACTGTAGTGTCGCCTGCAAACTTCAGGAGCTTGACAGAGGGGTCAGTAGAGGTGCAGTCATTGGTGTAGAAGGAGAAGAGCAGTGGGGAGACAACACATCCCTGGGGGGCTGGGATGATTGAATCGAAAGCCAAACTGAAGTCCACAAACAGGATCCTCACATAAGTGCCTGGTTTGTCTAGATGTTGTAGGATATGACGCAGTCCCATGTTGACTGCATCATCCACGGACCTGTTTGCTCGATAAGCAAACAGCAGGGGGTCTAGTAAGGGTCCAGTAATGTCCTTCAGATAAGCCAACACCAACCTCTC
>NW_015641122.1:84874-85942 GCF_001515625.1 Sinocyclocheilus rhinocerous
CAGGAGAAAGAACATAATAACCATCCTAAATAAGCTGACTGTCTGAAGTTTTATTACGATGTGTTAATAAAGAGTGCACAGCGCATGGCTTGGTAAAGATGGGGGCACAGTATGGCTGTTGTGTGCCTGATAGATACTTCAGCCTCATACAGTGACGGCGATTAAGAAGAATTGAGGAAGAGAGAGATGGAGAACTGCTAACAGGATTGATTTCCTGTGAATGTGGAGTGAAAAAGGGCAGGGAACAACTGCTGCAGCCAAGTGCAGAGCACATACAGCATCTCCACTCCCACACAGGGAGCAGATCAATAGATTTGACAACACACACACACACGCACAGACTGTGCACAGTGAGAGTCACCGCTGGTTACACAGGAAGAAAGGCTCTGCTGTCACTCTCTCAAAAGTAAGTCAGGAGATGGCGTCTCTTTTGATGTACTATACTTTTATCCAGGTATATGCTCTTTCTACACCATTCTTGGCACAGAAATCTCAGCTTTCATTTCTAACCTGGTTTCTTCTTCTACATACAGAGGGTTCAAAAAGTCCACTAGTGAAAATGCTTCTATTTTGCATTCTTGTCCAATTTGACATGTATTTGTAATGTAAATGTCTTAATATCTGGTATGTACCCATTTAGCTTTAATGTCACCAACACTCAACCTGCATGAACGCCACAAGTTTGTGTAAAACTAGATGATCCTCCAGCATCAGAATCAGAATCAGAATCAGAATCAAAAAGAGCTTTATTGCTAAGTATGTTTGCACATACAAGGAATTTGTTCTGGTGACAGAAGCTTCCAGTACACAGAGACAACAACAACACCACACAGATAATAAGAAATAAAAATATGTGAATAAAATACACACACACATATATATGATAGGTCCAGTGATGTCCTTCAGATAAGCCAACACTAGTCTCTCAAACGATTTCATGACCACAGATGTTAGGGCAACAGTTCTATAATCATTAAGTCCTGTGATTTTGGGGGTCTTCGGAATGGGGATTATGGTGGAGCGTTTGAAGCAGGCAGGGACTTCGCACAGCTCCAGTGATCTTCAACA
>NW_015641122.1:85994-103940 GCF_001515625.1 Sinocyclocheilus rhinocerous
ATTTACCAATTCTCACTAGCTGTTGCCTATCTGTCAGAAAGCTGGTGATCCATTGACAGATAGATCTAGGAACAGAGAGGTGGATTAGTTTGTTCTGGAGGAGTGCTGGAATGATTGTATTGAAAGCCGAACTGAAGTCCACAAACAGGATCCTCACATTAAGACCCTGGTTTGTCTAAATGTTGTATGATATAATGCAGTCCCGTGTTGACTGAATCATCCACAGACCTGTTTGCTCGATAAGCAAACTCCAGGGGGTCCAGCATAGGTCCAGTGATGTCCTTCAGATAAGCCAACACTAGTCTCTCAAACGATTTCATGACCACAGATGTTAGGGCAACAGTTCTATAATCATTAAGTCCTGTGATTTTGGGGGTCTTCGGAATGGGGATTATGGTGGAGCGTTTGAAGCAGGCAGGGACTTCGCACAGCTCCAGTAAACTGTTGAAGATCTGTGAAAAGATGGAGGCCAGCTGGTCAGCACAGGTTCAGAGACAACAACAACACCACACAGATAATAAGAAATAAAAATATGTGAATAAAATACACACACACATATATATGAATGGAATAAGATGTAGGGTAGTACCAGCCAGACGGTAAGAGTTCAAAAAGGAGATGGCTTGGATGTGAGGGATCCAGAGTGATTTTCTGAGCCCTTTTCCTCACTCTGGATATATATAGTTCTTGAAGGGTGGGCAGGGGAGCACCAATAATCCTTTCAGCAGTCCGAACCATCTTCTGTAGTCTTCTGATATCTGATTTTGTAGCGGAGCCAAACCAGACAGTTATTGAAGTGCACAGGACCGACTCAAGGACGGTTGAGTAGAACTGTGTGAGCAGCTCCTGTGGCAGGTTGAACTGGGGAGAAGAGCAGTGGGAAGAGAATGCATTCCTGAGGGGCACCAGTGCTGATGGTGCGACTGTTTGACATGAATTTCCCCAGTCTCACTAGCTGTTGCCTATCTGTCAGAAAGCTGGTGATCCATTGACAGATAGATCTAGGAACAGAGAGGTGGATTAGTTTGTTCTGGAGGAGTGCTGGAATGATTGTATTGAAAGCCGAACTGAAGTCCACAAACAGGATCCTCACATTAAGACCCTGGTTTGTCTAAATGTTGTATGATATAATGCAGTCCCGTGTTGACTGAATCATCCACAGACCTGTTTGCTCGATAAGCAAACTGCAGGGGGTCCAGCATAGGTCCAGTGATGTCCTTCAGATAAGCCAATCAGGTGGGCCAGCACCAGTTTTTCAAAAGACTTCATGACCACAGACGTTAGAGCCACAGGCCTGTAGTCATTAAGTCCTGTAATTTTGGATTTCTTTGGGATGGGGATGATGGTGGAGCGTTTGAAGCAGGCAGGGACTTCGCACAGCTCCAGTAAACTGTTGAAGATCTGTGAAAAGATGGAGGCCAGCTGGTCAGCACAGGTTTTCAGACAGGCTGGTGAAACACCATCTGGGCCTGGTGCTTTTCTTCTCTGATATTTACTGATCTGATGTGTAGGAGGCGGGGGGAGGGGGGTTGCTGGAGGTGTTAATGGTTGTATAGAGAGATGGTCATATTGGGTGTGGGGTGTGAGGCCGGGAGTTTCAAATATGCAGTAAAACTCATTCAGGTCTTCAGCAAGTTGTTGATTCACCTCAGTGCTGGGGGATGGCGTCTTGTAGTTTGTGATGTATTTCAGGCCTTTCCACACTGAAGCAGGGTTGTTTGCTGAAAACTGGTTTTCCAGCTTTTTAGAATAGCTCTTCTTAGCCACTCTGATCTCCTTTGTCAGTGTGTTTCCTGGCCTGATTGTACAAGATTCTGTCCCCACTCCTATAGGCATCCTCTTTGGCCTGATGAAGCTGAGTTTTGCTGTGAACCATGGTTTGTCATTGTTAGTCCTGGTAGGATTGCACATATCCTCACATAAACTGATGTATGATGTTACAGTCTCTGTGAGCTCGTCCAGATTGGTGGCAGCAGCTTCAAAAACACTCCAATCAGTGCCGTCAAAGCAGGCTTGTAAATCCCGCTCTGCTTCATTAGTCCACCTTTTTACAGTCCTTATTAGAGGTTTAGCTGATTTCAGTTTCTGCCTGTAGGTCTGTATAAGATGAACCAGACAGTGATCAGAGAGCCCCAAAGCTGCCCGTGGGACAGAGTGGTATGCATCCTTTATTGTGGTGTAACATATTACCAGTATATTACCGAAACTGGACATGTAATGTGCTTACTATATTTTGGCAGTTCACAGGATAGATTTGCTTTATTAACGTCTCCAAGAATGATTATGACCGGGTATAGTTGCTCTGTGATTTGATCAGCCAGCTGTTGTAACGCTACGATCACGCATGCTTGTGGAGGAATGTAATAACACTTACGCGAATACAGAGGAAAACTCCCGTGGCGAGTAAATGGCTTAAAGTTGATGAAAAGGGACAGCACATCTTCTTCAACATTGTTACACCTGTACACCACCTTTCGTTGATGTAAAAGCATGTCCCACCATCACGCGATTTCCCTTTCGATTCTGCGTCGCGATCTGTTCTGAACAGCTGGAAGCCCAGCAGATGTAACACGCTGTCCGGAAGGGCTTAATTCAGCCATGTTTCCATGAAACAGAGCAGCAGAGTTTGAAAAGTCATTATTTATTCAAGAGAGCAGAAGTTGTTTGTCCATTTTGTTGGGTAGAGAGTGGAGAATCGCCAGATGGATTTCAGTTTTTCTTAGTTTAGTTTTTAATTTTAGTTTCGTTTTTAATTTTATTTCTGTTAACAAAATATCTTATTTTTTAAAATGATAATAGCACTGCATATAATAACACTGTAGTATATACATTTAAAATGCTATACACATTCCCTGGGATTCTAACCTATGACCAGCACCATGCTCTACACTTTGGACTGTGCTGTATGTTTGGTTTTTTCTTCATTTGTATCTATCATGCATTTTACATTTGCATATCTTATTCTGTCTCAGGTATGGTCAATGGACGGTTACTTTAAGGGACGCCGTGTGCTGGAGTATCGCACAATGAATGACTTCATGAAGGGCCAGAACTTTGTGCAGCATCTCCTGCCCCACCCTTGGGCTGGTACGGGTCACGTGGTGTACAATGGTTCCCTCTACTACAACAAATACCAGAGTAACATAATCATCAAGTACCACTTCCGATCCCGAAGCATCCTGGTGCAGCGCAGCCTTAGCGGCGCGGGCTACAACAACACCTTTCCCTACTCCTGGGGTGGATCATCTGACATCGACCTCATGGCCGACGAGAACGGGCTATGGGCCGTCTACACCACCATTCCCAATGCTGGAATCTCTGTTGGGCCTTTTTTTTATACAATGGAGTCAATGTGATTGTCCCACTTCAGGTCCTGAGAGATGGTGGTGCCCAGGAATCTGAATGACTACTGCAGCCACAGTGCTGTTCATGATGGTGAGTGAGGGGAGTGCAGGGGGGTTTCTCCTGAATTCCACGATCATCTCCACTGTTTGAGCGTGTTCAGCTCCAGGTTGTTAAGACTGCACCAGACAGCCAGCTGCTTAACCTCTTGTCTGTAAGCAGACTAGATGCCGATGGTTAATAATGGCTGCATTCTGTAGTGAAAAGTTTGAGTAAATGCTTGTTCGCAGAGTATTCTTTGTGAAATCTTTCACAAAGCCTTTATCTAAACTCCAGTTGTAATATAACTAGAGATGTGCCGCAGCAGGGTTGAGCCAAGCTCCTCTTGACTGCCTCAGGAAGTGAATCCAGCTCCTGTTTGGTGTCAGCCATCCTGAGGAGAGACGTCAGTCAGGCGGAGCTCCGTGACATGAAGGGCTGAAAGGTGAGGTGGCAGAGGAGAAGAAATGGGAGACAGCGGAAGAATGAAAAAAAAAAAGCAACAGTATTCAGTCGGACAGATGAGGCCCCGGGCTACAGTGATGCCTGCTGCTGCGGTTGTTGTTGTTTGCACTTGCCAAGTTGCAATCTGTTTCCATGTCTCTTTCGAGGCACGCCTCCTCAGCAGGCTGTGTAAAAATATTAAACCGTGGGGTTGTCCAACTACTTGTTAAATGTGTTCTTTATTTAATTTGAGTTAAGACCAAAGTATACTTCCCTTGTCCGCATTCTTCTTCGGCTCTCAAATAGTCCGTGTGACGTAATTTTGTGATGCAGACAGCCTGCCAAGCCACAATGAGCAAGTATGAAGTAGGACAGACACTATTATTCCTAAACACCAGAAGAACAATTAACAAGTGTAAAATGTGGGAAAGTCCACAAAACTCTGTGCTATTCCTGGCTATGTGTAACACCTACTGCTCTGCATGTTCGCCCAAAAGATCAAAATGTTAGAAACGAGCAGCTGAAGTTTATTTTTAACATTTAAGTGTGATCTTAACTGGTTATATGGGACATTTCAAAGCAGATTGTTTTGTGAATCTGTCACAGTTATGCTGTTTACAGAGAAGTCTTAAAGGCACAGCAGCAAAAAAGCAATTACTTCAAAGGGGCAGAACACAAACAATGGTCAAACTAAATGGCTAAACGATAAACCTTGACTAATCGTATGATAACACCTTTAGCAGTAATAAAGGTAAAGGTAGTACTTGTATAAGAGGAAGTCAGAGGTGAAGGAGAAAATCATGCAAATTCAGCAAACTGGGTGAATATTCAGATGCCACTGTCTCTCCTCTTCAGTTTTCCTTTGTGGGTTCATCACATTGTTGTTGCAAAGAGCAGCTGTGCATGAATCTCAGGTCCGTTTCACACTGCATGCAAAAGCAGCACGTAAATGATGCAGTAGCCCAATTACAACAGCAGGCACGCATGATCCTTTCACAAGAGTGTTTCCGCTGCGTAACAGAACTGTGGAACTACACAGAAAATAAAATGATTTCGAGTTACCGCATTGATTTTTTTTCCTTTAGTAAATTATGAAATTACTATCAGGAGTTGGCCTTTAAGAATTACAAACTTGATTGTTGTGAAAGTAAATCTGCATCCAAATGGTAATTAAATGACATAAAATAAAACTGAATCTGGTACAGTATATGCATATTACGTGCGTCACGGAGCTGTTGCTTAGGAACCCAGAGCCATAAGATATTTAATATTCAAGAACCAAACCTTCGCCATAGTAGGATTTTGCGCAGCTCCGCCCGTCACTCTTCCGTGTATGTCAGCGGGAACATATCGGATCAAAGATATGTATACATTTATATCTATACTATACATATCTTACTATACTATATATAGTATATATCCATACTATAGATATATACTATAAAAAATATATACTATATATATATGTATGTATATAAATATATATCAACATCTGTTTATTCAATGCAACTATAATGCAACGCGGTTGCCTTGAATATAAATATTAAATGTATTAAATTTTAATGTCAAGCTACAGTTTACATGATTTAATGTGTAAATAATTTGTTTCAGTTTGATTTGTTTCAATTTTAATATTCTTGTGTAACAGGGAAGTCCACTGATGTATCATTTAACCTGAATCATTTTTGTATCACTTGTATTACTTACCTGAAATACTTACCTGAGTTGTTGGTCTGAGATATTTATGAGTAAATCCAGATGTGTGGAAGATCTAGAACATTTCTGTGTATATATATATATATAAGCATTTGCCCTTGTTTGTAGGGGGCAGAAAACATTATACAATGATCATATAAGAAGTAAACAAAACTGAAGATGAAATGCCAAGAGAGAGCGACAGGCAAAAATACAGAGAAATCCCATAATATAGATAAAAAGATATCGCGTTTGGTCTCGTTCTGTATCGCGTATCTTGCCAGTGTCTGCGCTTGCTTGGCCATTTGTTGTGGAAAAAAATAAGGAAAGTGTGTTCAAGCGCCAGCAGAAAACAGTGTAAAGAAATAGTCTTTGAGAGAAGCAGTCTTTATCAGCGGAAGTTAAACGTCTGCTAAATGACTAAATAAATAAATAAATAAATAAATAAAAGTATATGGTCTATTGTGTCCCCTTTTTTTACGAATATTCCCACAGTAAAAGTTAATAGGAAGTAAAAGTGATGAAAAGTAAGGAAATTTATTAATTTCCACAAAAATACACAGAAAAATTTGAGTGAGAGAAACAATAAATACGGAAAAAGTATAGTCCAGTGCAATAATTCATGGGGTATTGATCATTAAATCGGGTGGGCAGATCACAAGAGAACTGTGTCTGTTATCTTTTTTAGACTGGAATAAAAAGAAAATGCCACAGACCCATTAAAAAAAAACACTAACATTTCAGTACGTGATTGGCATAAGTGTACAAAGTGGCATATCTGTGATGCTTTATTTGCAGCGTAACCTCTTGCATAGCTGAATGTGCAACAAAAACACATTTGCATTTACATATTCATTAAATGTGGTTATAATCTGTCCCAGACCCCCTCCAAATGTAATTTCTAATGTATCTTGGGCGCATTTACTGTATACTGGGCTTTTAATGTAAAGTGCCATTCGATCATGATCTGATCGCCAAAAATGCATGTTAAGCGGGCCTGTTCATCAAGTCTAAAAGCTGCTTTTTCAAACAATGTGTGAGTAGTTCACTGTTATTTTATATTACTTCATAAAAAATCCCTTTATTGCTTACAATGGTGCTGATAAATAGGTGTATAGTGCATTTTCAACGTATTTTCTTCTGAGATCAGATCACCGTGCTACACAGGGCACAAAACAACTCCCTGTTGAAACACCACTAGAAGTGCTGCTTAAGCGTGCAATGTGAATGCTGCAACCTGTTAATAAGGCCACTTTACGTGTGGTGTAAAACAGGCTCTATGCAGTTTACAAGGTAAATAATTAGAAAATTATCTGATGTGTGTCACACTGCGGCATATAAGACTGGTGAAGTATTCTAAATAATAGTTTCATTTGTATACATACAGGGAATTAAAGCTTTGATGCAGTGAGGCCGCTAAAAATAGAAATCGTGCTGAGAATGCAGCAATGCTTTGAAGCAGAGCAAAAGAAATCTAAAGAAAGCTGTACCATCTCCCTTTCTTTTCCTTTCTCTTTCAGGCACAAACATGCACCTAGTCCTCATGAATCTTGATTGTGGGGGGAACAACATTAGCACAGTCACATCTCTTATTTGAGTGCCTCAAATCAGTAGGCATCCCTGCTGAATAAAAGATGAGCCTTTAACAGCCTCCGTTGCATCTACACTGCGTCCTTCCCTTAACACTGCTCAAGCAGACTAGTGCATTGGGACTACAGTAAACTTTCAATGACATAAGCAAAGCTGTCTGTTAGCATCCTGCTGCATGTCTGTTTAATTGGAAAAAAGAAGAGATGTGATGGAGAGAGACGGACTCACGGATACACCACCCTTGTGATCATATGTGTCTACGTGTGTGTTTGTGCGAGTGAGACATCAGTGTGATTCACACAACATCTTCCGCTTCTCGGTGAGGCTGCAGCCGGCCCAGCATGCACTTCTGTTTAATTAAGACTTACGAAGACACGTTCATAGTGAGATCAGGTGGAATGCCCTGAGCCCCATAATGGGGAAGAAAAAAACAACCTTGCTGGCACGGCTGCTGATAGTTATCGGGTAAGAATAGGGTAAGCTAGCCAAGCAGCCGTAATATGAATCCAGCTGCTCAGCCAAGCCGTGCAGTCAGTGTGATTAAACCAGTAGCAGACCGGAGCTTCACAAATAGAACATTCATAATCCACCCGTGTCCGTCTCAGACAGTATTACCTCTATTTCGCTCACTCACAAACTCAAATTCTGCTCAGACCAACAGCTACTTTAAATTTGTGAGAATAAAAGATGAGCCTTTAACAGCCTCCGTTGCATCTACACTGCGTCCTTCCCTTAACACTGCTCAAGCAGACTAGTGCATTGGGACTACAGTAAACTTTCAATGACATAAGCAAAGCTGTCTGTTAGCATCCTGCTGCATGTCTGTTTAATTGGAAAAAAGAAGAGATGTGATGGAGAGAGACGGACTCACGGATACACCACCCTTGTGATCATATGTGTCTACGTGTGTGTTTGTGCGAGTGAGACATCAGTGTGATTCACACAACATCTTCCGCTTCTCGGTGAGGCTGCAGCCGGCCCAGCATGCACTTATGTTTAATTAAGACTTACAGCCCAAACGGCGGGCATGACAGCTGTTCTGAGCCCCATAACGGGGAAGAACAAAACAACCTTGCTGGCACGGCTGCTGATAGTTATCGGGTAAGAATAGGGTAAGCTAGCCAAGCAGCCGTACTATGAATCCAGCTGCTCAGCCAAGCTGTGCAGTCAGTGTGATTAAACCAGTAGCAGGACCGGAGCTTCACAAATAGAACATTCATAATCCATCCGTGTCCATCTCAGACAGTATTACCTCTATTTCGCTCACTCACAAACTCAAATTCTGCTCAGACCAACAGCTACTTTAAATTTGTGAGCAGACTCCATACTGTCAACTATCGAATTTCCCACACCCTCCTCTCTAATACACCTCTCTCTCTGTGGGAAATCTGTTTTCTGATGGACTGCCTGGTTTCTCCCAGAACCCCTTGAGTGTGCCATCTGTGCTCATGTTGTTGTGGGAGTCTGCGTAGGTGTGTGGGGGCTGGATAGACGGGCACACACTAACCTACACCAACAACAGGGCAAAGCACTATGTTTTCACCAGATTAACCATCACTTTCGCTAGAGAAAACCGTCTCTGTTAGCCAGGACCAGACATTATCTCAAGACTTGTTTTCAGTTTTTGAGCAGATTTTGTCAACATGAACTCAAAATCAATTCAATTTACTATCTTTATACATTTTCTTGGCCTTATTGTGAATTATTTATCCACACAAGTAATTCTGGTTACACTTAATTCTGATAGTCCACCTTACACATTCTATTAACTCTCATTAATTTTCAACTGCATGTCAACTAACTCTCATTAATTTTCAACTACATGTCAAATAACTTTCATTAAACTATTAGTAGACTGTTAGGGTTAGTGACTGGTAGCTGACATGTAGCTGCAAAGTTACTTACAGTCAGCAGAATGTCTAAAGTGGACTATCGATATAAAGTGTTACTATTATTGCAAAGACAATTATATTTGACATCATATTTCATTATAAAATTTAATAACTTTTTCTGCCTGGGAAACAACTTTTCAGCTGATCCAATCAATTTTTGATGGATGAAGTTCCCTCCAATTTTTCTTTTCTCTGTGAATTTCTAGTTTCACTCAGAAATAAAGCAGTAAAATACAAATGTTGTGTTGCAAATCCCATTTCATGTTGACTTTATACATGTTAAAATGTGTTTAAAGGGTTAGTTCACCCAAAAATGAAAATTAGGCTGCGTTTTACTCACCCCCGAGGCATCCTAGGTGTATATGACTTTCTTCTTTCAGACGAATCCAGTCGGAGTTATATTAAAAATTGTCTTTGATCTTTCAAGCTGTTTAATGCCACTCAGCGGGTGTTGCATTGCTTCAGTCCAAAAGAACTTAAATAAAAATCCATAAAAAAAAGTGTCTCACACGGCTCCCGGGGGTGAGCAAAGGCCTCCTGTAGCGAATCGATGCATTTTTGTAAGAAAAAAGACAATTTTTAATATAACTCCGACTGGATTCGTCTGAAAGAAGAAAGTCATATACACCTAGGATGCCTCGGGGGTGAGTAAAACGCAGCCTAATTTTCATTTTTGGGTGAACTAACCCTTTAAGGGAGTTGAGGGTACTCCATTCTCATTGGTAGCTGTAAGCAGGATCAATTTATTCAAAAATATGTAACGGACTCACAGGGGGAATGGAATTTTTTGATTGACAGGTTTTCAAATTCTCTAAAAATGTAGGTAGATTTATGTTCCTGCAGGTTCCATGTGGACCTGCATATTGCTGCTACTTTCTACGAATACAAAAGCCATTTAAAAGCCTTAGAGGCAAAATTCATTCATTTTTTTCTGTGCAACTATTACATACACTAGACAAAACTAATATGTAACCAAAAAAAAAAAACCTAGCATAATGTAGGACATTTTAAAAACATGAAATATCAGTGTGTATCTGCTAGACAATTAAACAAGGCAAGTAAATAATCTTATTACATTTTCAGTACAATTTGTAATGCTATTCTAAAACTATTCAACCCTATTCTTCTATTCTTATATTATTGTAAGTAAAATTATTAGAAAATGCTTATAAATTTAAATGTTTATTTAATGTTTATTGCTAGAAACTGTTTGACACTGTATTTAGACATATCCAAAATTAAGAGCGATGGGAAAAATCCAAACCTTTTGTGGTGGAGCTAGAAAGTGAAACCAAAACAAACAAGCCTTTGTTGATGCCATCACCGAATAGGAACAGGAACGTAATTTGAAAGGAATTGAGGTCACTTTCTAGATCCACCAAACTTTATACAATTGAAATTGACAATCATTTTCTGAAGGTTGAACACCTCCTTTTTATTGGAAAAGAAAAGATTACTTTTTAAGAGTTCCCGTTTCAGTACACTTCAGTACACACTTGATGTGTTGAAAATTAGGAAGCGTGAAGCTTGCCATACTTTGGCACCTGTAACATTACTTAAAATGAAGTTGTATCCCATCAGTTTTAGTGTCTGCAGGAAAAGTCTGGAGCTTTGAAACAAATGACCGGCCTTTGTGAGAGCTCTCAGTGTTTCAGTGTGATTGAGTTGTTCTCTCTGCCTGAGGATTTGGAGCAGTCACAGTTCAGCAGAAAGAGAGTCTTTCCTCTCACTCCAGCCATGAGATAAATGAGAGACCTGTTTGAAGAGCAAATTAGAAAAAAAGACAGCCTGGACTAGTGCAGCCACAGGCAGAGATAAGCAGAGTAGAATTCGAAGAGACAGAGAATAAGATAATGTCTAAAAACAACACAACAACTAATTTGCCTTTGCAGAGAAATACGCATTCATAGAGGCCAATGGGGGCATCTCTTCAGATACACATGCACAAACACTGAATTCATACCATATTCCTTTTGCATTTCTGCTGTATAATGCAGGTGTAGCGAATACAGCTGTCCCCCAAGCGGTCACATAAATCTTTATTATGTCTATGGATTCAAAGTGTCAATTCACCAGACACCCCATACATAATAAATCAAACTATACATTAAAAGACAAGTGTCTGCAAGTTTATAAGCTCTGCTGGAAATTTAAACTGCATAACATCTATATTACCAAGAAGCTACAAGATTATGCTTACAAAGCAGATATCTGACACTTGATTCCCAGAGTGAAGAGTGTGTTTCCCACCTTTATTCCTCCCATGTTTCATGGGAAAGACTGTCTCCGAGCTGAACAAACAACACACAGCTCAAGGGGCAGGAAAGGTAATAGGTGATGACTGCTCACCCAGAAATGCCTCACGCACACAAATTCATTAATATGGAAATTGGGGCGAGGCCACAATCACGACACCTTACTGATCTTGTTATTAAATTAATTTCCTCCAAACAAGCTGCTGGCGCTGCTGAACTAGTCAATGGAGATTCCTCTTGTCTGTGAATTTCAATGAGCCTTATCAATTTTGCATTCATCACAGCTAGCAGTGTCACCAGGAGAATGGCACTGCGGTCTCCACATCCCAACATGCACACTGCAGTCATCAGTCCAGTGCTCACACGTCGTTCGTCACCGCTGCGTGCTGACGCCGGGCCACGCAAGACCCCCCGGAGGCCCTGTTCCCCATCTTTCAGAGTCAGCTAAAGATTCCACTCACGTCTCAGTCTCACCCACTCTCAGACAGTTGGTTATTTTCCTGACTTCGCTGAGGGATGCCGCAGTTCTGTCTCTGAGAGCCCATTTCCCAGGCTGTTTAACGCCAATAGAGTGATAAAAGGGTGTCACAACGCCTATGCCATGTTGAGGAAGATCAAATACCATTTAGAGCAACAGGTCTGCTGGTAGATTTGGACGCAGACATACTTTATAATTAGTCTCCCTGCTGAAAATTCCTACATGGTTGGTTAGCCGCATATGTTGGGTTATGGATGCTGGAAATCTCTGATGGCACACCCACAGACCACCCACTGGTTCAGTCTGTTCACTGACCACCTGATGCATACTACAGATAGAAATTGCCAGCATTTTCTTGAGCTGGCAAGCTGTTTGCGCTGCCTTAAAATTTAGTCAACTCAAATATCCAAGTTGTCACTTAGTACAACTTAACATTTCAAGTTGACTAAACTTAAAATTTTAAGGCAGGACGAACACTTACTTTTTTTAAACCCAATTTTTTTATATATATGAGGAAGGCTTTTGAGAAAGAATTAATCATGCCAAAATTTGCCAGGTTATTGGCTTTTTTTGTAGCAAATAAACAAGATAGAGACAAGTAGAACTGTATGTTCTACTTGTTTTTAAAGATACTATTCTAAAGCTATGATTTCATATTTAGATATAAAAATATAAAGTATTTTAGTGGATATTAAAATTGCACTAAACAAAATAACTTATTCTTGAAAGAAGCAAAACGTTCCAACAAATATTTTTCAAAATAATGATTGTCTAGGGAGCAGGTTGTAAAGGTGGCCTGTAGACGTTCAGAGTGCAGTGTTTATTATGTATTAAAGCCTCTTCTCTGTTTAAATCAAGTATTCAACCAGATATCAAAGTCTTGTCATCAGCAGTACAGCAACATCAACTCATTAGGCCAGTTGCTTGGAAACAAATCATGCTTATTATGCTGGGACATTTTTTGTGTTTTATGTTTCTGAACATTGTTAGCATAGCACTGGCTTAATGTTTAAATGTTAATGCAGATTTATAAATGAGTGGATTGTTTATTTTGGGGGGGGGGGGATTTGTACTCTTAAGGAGAATTGTTCATTAAAAACAGAGTGAAACTGAGCATTCTTGCATCTACAAACTTGCATTAAAGCTTTGTTGACTATAATAGAAGAGACTGAGTTTTGTCATATTGTAGAACTGCCATCCAAATATTAAAGGTATAGATTACCAAAACATTTTAAATATTGTGATCATTAACCTCATGTTGTTTCAAACTTGTATGACTTTCTTTCTTCTGTGAAACACACACACAGACAAAGATATTTTGATATCTCAGCTGCTTTTGTCCATACAATAAAAGTCAATGGAGTCTAAGTCACACTGGACCCTACTGACTTTCATTGTTAAAACACTGATACCTTTTTCAAAATATTTTCCATTGTGTTCTTTAGAAAACAGAAAGGCTTACATGTTCGGAATGACATGAGGTTGAGAAAATGATGACAGATATTTAATTTCTGAAGCAGTCATTTTTCTTTCTTTTCCCAATGTACAGTACACACACATATGGATTGTTCATTTCTTTGCAGAGCCCATATTGTGAGTGGATGGAAACTGCTTTCTTTGATTATTTCACTTTTTTGCAGTCCACTATATATGGCCACTTTAGCAGCAGCCCAGCAGAAGTGTCTTTATGTTTATTCATATATAAATGAATAAATTATGATTATATTAATATATTATTTAATCAAAGCTAATAAGGTTTATAAAGTTTCCAGCCCTGACTTTTTCACCCCTGGCTACAGTCCACATTACTGTCATCAATTACTGTATGTTCAGGTGCTATGGACATTGCAAGTGGCCGCAGAATTGTGACATTGCAATGACAGTGGCATTAGGAGATTTTTGTGTCATGAATGTGTGACACGACTGTTACTCTGCTTTCTGTGTTTGCCTTCAGGTGACCTTGGACAGTAGCTGCTGGTCTGGGACAGCTGAAGCACAGTTTGGAATCGTTAGAGCAATTACTACAAAAACAGAAGGCCACAGGGAGCAATTACACACTCACTGTTTACTCTCCTATGCTAGAGGCCAACGGGATCGAGGGACTGCTGATAGAAAGAAGATGAAATCTAGTGAAAGGGCAATGAAAGAACAGGCGATAGGGCACAGGAAGAGAATAGAGGAGGCGGGTGAGATGAGTAAAGGAAAACATTTTGCTGGGGGGCAAAAAATTTAGGAAAAATCCACTGGAGAAAATCTGATGTTAGAGGGTCCAACACTCAATATTCTGTCACACTGAGCAGCCGGATTAAAAGCCGTTTTACACAGTACGTGGTAACCCACTGTTCCCAGTTTATTTCAATGGGAGAGAGGCAGCAGATGGAACTGATAAGAAAGTTATTGAGCATTGATGAATTAAATTGACCTAAAGTGAAGGTAAAGACTTTGTTACAAAAGATTTCTATTTCAAATAAATGCAGTTCTTTTGAAGAACTTTTCTAGAATTCTAGAAAAATGTATCAAATGTTTCCATAAAACTATTAAGCAGCACAATTGTTTTCAACATTGATAACAATAAATGTTTCTTGAGCAGCAAATCAGCATATCAGAATGATTTCTGAAGATCATGTGACACAAAAGACTGGAGTAATGATGCTGAAAATTCTGCTTTGCCAGAATAAATTACATTAAAATAATTACAACAGAAGAGTTGTTTTAAACAGTAGGTGTGATTGTACCACTAACAGGTTGGATTTTGTACATGCATTTATTTTGTTAATCAAATACTTTTTCAAAACCATTTTCATACAAACCCCTATCAGTCGCTTCCCTAACTCTCCATTTGATGCACTTTAAGCAGGTAAAGCCTGGAAAATCTTCATTTCCAGTTTCAGCGATTGAAACAATTGATTATATCACTGTATCTCCTCAAGAAAGGAGAAAAACGCAGAATGCCTTTCCCATGGATACAGCAGTGTTCCAGCTGAGAAACACCCCAAAAAAGCATTTAAATAGACATCACAGATGCCATTTTCATTATTCATTAGCTTTCATTTGCAACTCGGCTAGAGTTACTGTGGACACCTGCGGCAGGGACGCTCCTGTCCGACTCCTTATTGGGTGGGAGGATGGAGGGATGGGCAAGGAGAAGGAGAGTTTACTAAGAAAAGGAAGGGGACTCAGTGGAATAAAGACTCGTTCTGCAGGGCAGAGACCCTTAGTGGCCATACATCAGCTTGAAACAAAATAAAAGATTTAGCATTCTGTCCTACTTACCATCAAACATCCTGCCATTCCCTTGTTATTTTAACAGCTCCCGGTTCAATTTTTAATGCAGGCATATGCTTATGCTAAAACCGGACCCTGCTGCTTTCCCTCCCTCTCCGCTCAAAGACAACAAAATTCCCATCAATCCAACCTAACTCAGATAAAAAAAAAGGATTTAGGGACAAAAGACTGCATGCGTGATGCACTGTGACATGATTGCAAAGGCTTGCTGCTGGTCGTGGTCAAAATATCAATAAAACAGCAGCAGAATTATGGATTGTGTTATTTTGGGTTCCTGTAACTCAACTGGTTGAGGGTGGCACTAGCAAAGCCAAGGTCATGGGTTTGATTCCCAGGGAATACACAAACTGATAAAATGTTTACCTTGAATGCTCTTCTACCTTGAAGTCCTTCTGGGTAAAAGTGTTTGTCAAATGAATGAATGTAAATTTATGAGGGACTCAGTCTTGACATGAAAAGAGGAGCTCTCCCAAAAGATGAAACACTTTGATATGGTGAAAGCTCTGGCACGCACACAGATACATACCACATATTTCTGAATGAAATGTTTTGATAGGTTCGACAGAGCGGGGAGAAACACCATGAACCCATTTTACCTCTATAATGTCATGCATTTCAGAGTATTCAACTAGACAAAAAATGTAGATTTTTTTTCCCATTGATAATTGAATGTATAGTAAAAAATGGATGTTACATACCAGATCCAAATGCATGTTTGCTGTAGATTGTGGTGGAATACTCTCATCCTCATGCCATTCCTGTACAACTTTATTTCCGTGGAACACAAAAGATATTTTGAAGCCTTTTTTGGGTGAACTATCCCTTTAACACTTATTTTTCAAAAATAACTTAACACACAACTTAACATTAAGCATCATTTTATTGGTATTTAATTAGTATATATATTAACTATAGGTAACATTTTATAGTTACATTGCCTACAATGTATACATAGCTGTTTAACTACTGGTTTGTGTTCCTCAAGATAAGAGCTTCCCAAACTTCAGAGGTGTAAAAAAATGCATTTCGTTTTGTTGTAATGCAGTCATGATGAGGTTGATGTACTGTCATGCTTCGCTTTTTTTTTTGCATCTAATTGTTAGAAAAAATGAACTAAATACAAAAATAAGCGAGGTATCTCACCTTGCTATAACAAAAAAAAAGTTTTGATATTTTAAACTTGCATTATGAGAAACAAATCAGATCAGAGAATATTTAATTGCTCAACAGGTGCTAGTAACAAGAAGTTTAGTATCCTGAATGCAAAATGTTTATTTTATCCTAAATGCACTATAAAGTAAGTCACTTTGCATAAGAGTGTCTGCAAAATGTACATAACATGTAAATAGTTAACATTAATCAACCTGTGCAGCCTAGGTGATGTCAGCCGAAATCACAAATATCACTGCTATTGGATTTGTCTCTGTAATGAATGACAAACTGCTCTACTGTGTACTTTACATTTTTATAGTTGCACTAAAGTACTGTGCTGTTGTGTTAATGCCGATTTCTCATTTTATGAGAACAAAAAGGGAGGCAAATGTGACAATCAAAGTGGCAAAAGACACATCCCTCCAGTTTGGCACCAAACACGGGGCGAGGGATGGCAGGGAGGATGAAGAGGAAGTGATGAGGGGCCCAAAGGAGAAAAGCGCCTGATGAAATGATTGCAGGATAGACAAAATACAAGAAGGAGGAGATGGATGCTAGAAACACGAGTCTGTGGCACCAGCACACTCTGTAATCATCGTACCCCTCATTTCCCGCTATTCACCACCTACATTGTCTCCATCAGGAGCATCACACACACAGACACACACATGCACACAAACAGTGAAGAAACACTCTCAAAGCAAGAATCTGGACCTGATTACCTATTGTGCAGAGTTTATTATTGCAAAGCAAAAAAAAACAAAAAAAAAAACGCACACACGCAGTTCAAAACCTCAGCCCTAGCCTTCCCAAGCCACATTAGCTTGGTGAAGAGAGACGCCACCGAAAAAAAACACAGCTGAAGAGTGGGAGGAAACAGGCGGCCTGCAGTTTCAATGGAGATTTCAAACTTTATTATTCAGCTACCACGGCAAGCTCAGACAGAGCAGTCAAAGGTCATCATTTATTATATCTCTCATCAGCCTGGTGTCTGTGAGCACGTTTGCAGGAGTCAATGAGTTTGTATTAGAGAATCACAGTGAACACACAGTTCTGTTTACGGTGTATGAATTGTGTTTACCATGTATGGTGACTTATAGCTTGTCTTCTTTGAGAAGAAAGACTGACAATAGAGGATGGAGGGGAGGGGCGATGAATGGCAGACTTTTGAGAATTGGAAAAGAAAGAGCGAGAGGAGGAGGAGGAAGGCATAGAGTGAAAGAACAAGCTTCAATGATGTCACTCAAACGTCAGGGATTCATTAGTCAGGCAGCAATGCAGCAACTCAGCCATGAGATAGTGAAACATTTCACACTGGGCTTTTCCATTTCTCCCAACCTCTCCTTCCTTTCTTCTCCTGCTAGTTTCCCTTTCTTGTCAGTGATCCTGGCGAGGGTCAGAGCTTCAAAACTGAACCTCTGTTGTTCTGTCAAACAGACACCCAAACCGGCGGCATAGTTCATTTGAACATTGAGATGGCAGCAGGTCGGCCTGGTCAAGAAATATTATGGCTTTTGGAGCTTGTCTGGGGGAGAGTGGGGTAAGATTAGGCACTATTATATACAAGGGTTGGATGCAGTGTTAATTTTGACAGCAAATTTTGATTTAGTTTTAGTCATAGTTTTTTGACTAAAATGCCATTTAGTTTTAGTCATATTTTAGTCATCTGAATTGTTTTTAGTTTTAGTCGACTGAATATCATAACATTTTAGTTGACTAAATCTACAGTAAATTTAGTCGGCTAAAATCTAATGGGTTTAGTTACAGTGCATGT
>NW_015641122.1:104229-125739 GCF_001515625.1 Sinocyclocheilus rhinocerous
CATTTTTCTAAAATTTCCAAACTCATTATATAGGTTTGATAGGTTTTATCATGATAGACACCGATTTAACTGTTGTGACACACAACATGCCTTTATGTTGAAATTAAATAAAACCACATCTCATAAAGAACAAGAACATGGTCTTCTTTTTAATGAAATACCAATGGTTATATAGGCTAATTATGCATTCTTTATAGCAACTTGTTTACCATATTCTTCATTCTTTCAAGCAGACATATTTATTTCTTTAAATAAATTTAGATTAATCTTTCGCTTTCTGTGTGTGTATGCTTCACTGTTTGCGCGTTTAGAAAACCGGAACGAATTGAGTTCTCTCTTGCGTCGTCAGATTTATCCACATGCCTGCTCTTCTCTTACTCCCACATATTGACATTTTTTAAAGTTTTATGCGACGTGCAGCAAGTGTATGTTAGCTTATGTCCCGCCGGTTCATATGTATGCATCTAACCTCCTAACTATGCAGCAGATTAATTCTGAATTAATCTTTTCCCAAATCGTCCCTTCCTAACATTTTCATCTCGTTTTTATTAGTTGACAAAAATGTCAATAGATTTAAGTCATAGTTTTTGTCATTCAAAAAGAGTTTTAGTTCGTTATCGTCTCGTTGTCGTTGGCGAAAAAAATGTTGTTGACGAAAATTATTCGTCAACGAAATTAACACTGGTTGGATGTGAACACCCATTATTATAATACCATTTGTGTAGGCCACAGTGAAAAAAAATACATTGCAATCATGTTTTATCTTTTCATTGACTATATTGTCTAGTTTGTACATCAATAAAGAGTAAGTTGTGATCAGCAGTGTTTAGTACAAGCCATGGGTGAAATGGGTGACTTGTCAGACTTTCAAAAAGGACAAATCATATGAGAGTTTAGCAAAAGCATCTGTCAGCAACTTTAATAGCCCAGTTTTTATGATTATAACTGCATACGCAAAGCATGGCAATACTTCATCAGCTGAGAAGAACCAGCATGAACTTCAACATCCTGCCCTTACCAAACAAATCACCTGATTTACTGCCAAACAAATCACCTTGACTAATATTAAGTGAAAGTGAAAGTGACGTGACGTGTAGCCAGGGTTGGGCAAAGATACATCAAAATGTATTTTAAAATAAAATATCTGACTCCGAGTATTCCATACATTTGCCAGTTGTGATGTTAAATTAAGCTTGCAACATGTCAACTTGCAACATGTCAGGAAACTTACAGCTCATATATTATCCTCTCATGCAGTTATAAACGCAGCATTGTGACTGAACCACTTCTACTTCTGCTGCACGAGATGAGAACACATTTTTATCATTTTCTGAGTCATGAAAAAGTCTGCTTTTGTGATATATTTCCTTCTTTCTTTACTGCAAGACGTTTGCTCGGTCTAGATGCGCTTAAATCTGCACTAACGATGCGTTCCTGTCACGTATCACACATGCGCACAGACAAAGGTGCAGGATTGGATGGACATACACTTGACAAATAAACCTATGAACCAAACGCAAAAAGAAACAAAGCAAGCCAGGTCTGTGTGTACATACATATATGACAACAAAGGTTAAGAGTGAATGGCATCTTGAGGACTTAACAGAAGAGCAGAGTCTCCCTGAAGAGCACATCTGAAAGCTACCAAACATACAAAGCTCTCCTGCTGCTCCGACACTTCGGAAAGGTTTCACGGCAACAAATAACACCAGCACAAATGGTTTATTGGCGATTGTTCACTTCAAGGCGTATTGTTGTGAGCTACAAAGGCTTGAAAGAAGCTAGAGAAGCAGAAATAAAAATGGGAGGCATCTGTTAGAGGCAGATGAGTGAAAGATTGAGGTCGTCCTCCTCCAGATGCTCATTAAGTATTGAGGCTCCAAATCGGAGTCTGCAAACTCCGATGTCAAATGTCTGATCACTATCTCCAGCTGCAGGCTGAGGAGTCGAGCACAGGGACCTGTGTAGCTCAGAAGCCCAGTGTTCTTGTCAGACTGGAGCACAGACACCCCGCGAGTGACTGAACAATCACAGACAACTCCAGCACAGACTTACACACAATTTCATTTCATGTTATACATCGAAATTCACCCCCTCAAGGCAGTTCTTCCTTGGGGGATTCTGCAGAGGCGCTCAGGCTTGTTGTGTTTTTGACAAACGAATGAAATGTTCCTCTGACGCCATCAGAACCGATCTCACCGTACGTTACCGCATTATCGCGGTCTTCATCACGAATATGTTGTGGCTTGAGACTTCTGTGGGGCTCGCCATTTTTTACTGCATATGGCAGCTAATGTATTTCGCAGATATTGAATGGCACTGCTCTCTGCTGCTTCTTTATAGGTTAATTAAAATGTCATATTCACAGCTTTTTATTGCCATATTGGTGTGTAAAATGGCAGATATGAATTATCGTTAGTCCCCTCTAAGCTATTTATGAAAAGGCTGTTAGACTGTGTGCTAGTGGCTTGTCAGTTGTGAACAAAATGTTCTCCCATAGACTCGTATGTCCTTCTAATGTAATAAACTGTCCTTAAAGACTGACTAGCAAATCCAAGATTGAGAAAATACCCTTGGATGGTGAGCTGTGAAGGAGCCTATAGATTGGACAAGCTCACTTAAGAACTAAGACCTTTACTGAATGAGTTGGTGATTTAAACCTTAATGAATGAGTGAGTGCAGTGGCATGTTGGCCATTCAGTTCAACATGTCAATCTTGTCCACAACAAGTAGAGTGAGTAAGAAGCATTGCACTAAACTAAAACTAAACTAGCCTAAACTAAACGAGCCTAAACTAAAATAAATTTACAATAGGCTACTAAATAAACAATTCAAATTGTTTATAAGTTTATGGTCATCAGTCATATATAATAAGATAGACAGACAGACAGACAGACAGACAGATAGACAGATAGATAGATAGATAAATAGATAGATAGATAGATAGATACGTTGTGCTTCGGACGTCCCAAGTTCAATTGCAATTGCCCGGCTTGCAGACCTTTCCGATCCCATGCCCCTCTCTCTCTCCCACTTCGCTTCCTGTCCACTTACTGTCTTGTCAAAATAAAGGCATAAAATGCCCCCCAAAAAATCGTAAAAAAAGTTAATCTTGGTGCTCCAGCTGTCCAGGTTTTTTTTTTTTTTTTGCTGCAGCTCTTTCATGGATTTTGGCTTTGTGAAGTTCTTTGTGGAAACAGGGTCTTCATCTTGAATACTGAGTTTTGCTGTCACTTTGCTGCAGTAGTTTTGTGTTGTTTGGACACAATCCTTCTTAGTGCTTGACGGTCCCTATCATTCACGTTCAGTTCTCAACCACTATTCTTCTTCGCTGATGAAGTCTTGACATGCTTTGCGTATGCAGTCATAATCATAAAGACTGGGCTGTTAAAGTTACAGCTGCTTTTGCTAAACAGGCTCTCATTGAACACTTGTATTAAACACTGCTGATCACAACTTGTACTACACTGATATAGTAAACAGCTCTAAAAGATTCAAAAACAAACCGTTAAATAAATACTTGGTCCATGCTAGTGGGCAAGTTTTTTTATTGAGCATAGACAAAATGCCTGACAAAACTAATTTAAAAAAGACACTGAGCAGAGAAAGCGGGCCAAATTGGAGTCCATCACAAAAAATCTGCTCCACAATATCTCAGAGAAACCTTATTCCGCCAGTGTATTGCAAAGAGCACTTTTCTGCCTGCAGCCTTCAGCAGGATACAATGCCTCATTCTCCGCCCGCCACGCTCACCTTTACTCTAAGCGAAAGCTTCGGGTCATAGTTCACTGCGCACTCGAACACAGGTATTACTAAAACACGAACTGCAGGGATGCTGGAGCGGACTGAATGCTCGACAGTTCGGAACAATACAAACACGTCCCCTACAGCCTCCCGACGGGATAAGCATCTCATTCATTCCGCCTGCTCAGGGTCATTATCGCTCATGCGTGTACACTGCAAATACTGCATGCTTACTGTCAATATTTTGACTCCCACAGAAATGAAATCACTTCTTGCTTTTATTACATTGGTTGTGTATGTTTTTGTATTTGTATGTTTGTTATTGTATGTGTAAATGAAACACATAGGCCAACCTCAGAGAAACGCAGTCACTTACTGTGGAGATCTGTATCCACACACACACACTCGCACCTCTCATTACACGCCACGCGCCAAGGGAGCTGGTGCGTGCAGGCAGGTGTGCTACGTTCCACTCTGCCTCCAAGGAACCAGCATATTTAATTAACCTCCCAGCTGGCCTTCTACCTCTCCCGATACACACACACACATACACACAGCAGACATATGCTCCTTAATTACTATGCACATTTCCGTGACTGCTAAGAAAACAGTAGATTGTAGAGTAGATAGCGACAAATACTCAACATGCAGTTAAATATGCATGCGTTAATTAATATGCACGCCAGCTTCTGTGGTAACCAAGGTGTGCTTAGTACGCCTCCCATTCTATAATATAAAGTTTGCTTTGTAAATGCCACGGCGCTCACTTGCATACTAATAAGATAAATTGAACACAGAACCCTGGAAGCCCTAATGTTTTTATATTCTCCATCTGTATATTAGACCTTTTTCATCCTCACAAGATGTTATTGATGACCCTCATTTCTATTTGTGCAAAACTAGGTCTTCTACAGTAGGCTGGCTTCACCTGCACACAGGTTAGCCTAATTAAACGCTGTTATAAAATATGGATGTTCACCTTATAGTTATGCTCCTTCTGTTTCGTATGGTAATGCGATTAAAGTGAATGAGAAGTGGGAGAAGTCATCAATAAGAAAACAGGGGAACGAGGCGAGTGCTTTTATGAGCGGAAATCAGCAGGAGTAGAGGCCGTGTAAAGAAGGAATTAGCCTTTTAAAGCTTCTTCCTGAACCACCATGCACTTAAAGCAGTTAACAGCAACAGACAGCGCTGAGTTTTCATGAACGCCTGCAGAGTCTGACCTCACATTTACATTAACATTTGCCGCGCTTCCCTCTAACTGACATTTATCTGTTATCCTTCAATCATTTTAGGACGGCTCTTACAGTAGGCTGGGGTGAAACTAGTTATCATGGGGCATTTGTGATTAAATATCAACTATCATTCTGTCCAAAAGATGGATATTAGCACTGAAAAGTAGCAAGGATGGTGAGGAGTCATTTTCTGGAGTTCAATTCATATTTGCAAATTGCTTCTTTTTAAATATATTGTTCAAATTGATTCACAAATCTGCCTGAATAGGTGAGAAAAGAACTAATGAGTCTGACATTTAAAGACTTAGACCAGTACTGTTCTAACCCTAAAATCTAGTGGCATACCACAAAACCTGTCACAAAACAATGAAGCAGGTCCCATTCAAAGGGACTAACATCAAGCATAAAAAGTTTGTTGCTGAATAAATTAGTGCCTGATGAAATTAGTGTCATTCTCTTTCTCTTAATTTAGCCTTTGCATGCTCTGTAGAGATGTTGTCTTTTCAGTGTCAATAACACTGAAACTGAAATTTAATGATTAATAATGTCAGGTGGTATATACCATCAAGTATTTTCCTTACACCTTGAATACATGCAAGAGGACACATCTTAACCATTGTTTATGTCACCGTTTCTGTTGTGTTTGTCTTGTCATCCTAGCCCTGTGACCTAGTTTTACTCATGTGTCTAATTATTCATGTTCACCTGCTTAGTTCAATTATCTTCTTACATCCCCTCTTATTTAAACCCAGTGTTCTTCCCCAGTGTTTGGCCAGTTTCCCTGTGTTTGTGTGGATTACCTGTGTGTTGGATTAAAAGACTTTAAACCTTCATCTTCGTGTGTTTATTTACAGCGTAGCGTGACAGTTTTAATCAAGTTATTACATATACTGTATATATATTTATATATACAGTGGGTACGGAAAGTATTCAGACCCCCTTAAATTTTTCGCTCTTTGTTATATTGCAGCCATTTGCTAAAATCATTTAAGTTAATTTTTTTTCCTCATTAATGTACACACAGCACCCCATATTGACAGACAGATGTGTGTGTGTGTATATATATATATATATATATATACACACGTCTATATACACATACACATATATATACACATACACATATATATACATACATATATATACACACATACAGTGGGTACGGAAAGTATTCAGACCCCCTTAAATTTTTCACTCTTTGTTATATTGCAGCCATTTGCTAAAATCATTTAAGTTAATTTTTTTCCCTCATTAATGTACACACAGCACCCCATATTGACAGAAAAACACAGAATTGTTGACATTTTTGCAGATTTATTAAAAAAGAAAAACTGAAATATCACATGGTCCTAAGTATTCAGACCCTTTGCTCAGTACTTAGTAGAAGCACCCTTTTGATCTAATACAGCCATGAGTCTTTTTGGGAAAGATCCAACAAGTTTTTCACACCTGGATTTGGGAATCCTCTGCCATTCCTCCTTGCAGATCCTCTCCAGTTCTGTCAGGTTGGATGGTAAACGTTGGTGGACAGCCATTTTTAGGTCTCTCCAGAGATGCTCAATACATATACATATATATATATATTAGGTAAAATGCATTTTTACAAATATTTTGAATTATTAATTCATAAATACAATGATTTGGGGAGGGTTGCATCACATTACTTTTATTTGTTGGACAAAAGTTTACAAATGTTCATTGCAGCAGTTTTGCTTTTCCATAATAAAAGATTATGCCAAAAGTTTTCACTGTCACTTCTGATTTAATGCATCCTTGCTGAATAAAAATGTCTTTCAAAAAAAAAAAACTTTTGAAAGATGTACGTATTATATATTTTTCTAATAAAATGAATTACATAGACACATACACACACACAATTTTTTTTTTTTTAATCATGTCATTCTTTTAGCTCTCTGGATTTTTGTTTAAAAAGTTTAAAACTGGCAGGCTATAAATTGCGCTGTTGTCAGTCAGTGTGCATATTGTTTTCTGCTGGCTGTGCACGAGAAGATGAAGATGGATTTGTGTAAGTAGAATTTTTTCAGAGAATATATCCTGAAATAAGTCTATTTTTCCTATCATACTGGCAATTTGTTTTTAGCTAGTGCCCCCAAAGTACACAGTCTGAGGAGGTTTGCTGCACACCAGAGCCTGAAACTTCAGGGACAGAAAAAAAAAAAAACAACAGAAGCTTCCTTATTCTGCCCATTTTTCATAGTCTTCTTAAAGCCAGCTGCACAGGGATTGACCCGGGCTATACATGGATTAATGCTAATTAACAGAAACACTGAGGGAGAAGTCGAAATAACTTACTTAGACATTAAATACTGTACATTAAAAAACTCAAGGGCCAAATTAATAAAAATGAGAAGCAAAAATGATGTTCGAGCAAACAAACTATGCTTCATTTCTGCTTCTCATCTCGGAAGAGAGCGAACCCAAAACATTTGGCACCAAATAGTTTGTTCTGCTGCCAATAACGCTGATTTGAATTTGAACATTAGTCAGAGAATACAGGTAGAGAGGGAATGGGGCAGGGAACGAGAAAGAGAGGGACAGGGGAGCAGGGGCTGGTAAGTACAATCAGTCACAGATGAGAGTCATTTGTCTCAGTCTGTGAGGCACTCATTCAATTATTCTCTAACTGTTTACTCTGGTGGGGAAAGAGACTTGCAGGCAGGAGTATTGATTCATTTATTTTTACACCACACCATTAAACGGCAATACACAAGCGAAGTATGATTGAATTAAGGCTTCTCACTTCCACTGTACCAGCGGCCGAATTTAAGGTAATGCTTATCTTCTCTCTCGACGCGTGTCGGCATATGCTGTGAGGGACAGCAGTAAATCGTTAGTTGTGAGACCGCCATAAGTTGCTGACTCGCATAAAGAGATGGTGCCCAATTACACAGCAGGACTACCTGGCACTCCATATCTAATTGAGCTGCTATTTGAGCTTTTCAAAGTAATTTGTTATTTCAAAGATTTTTTGTCTGTCTTAAAAGTGTACAAAGCAAGACGCACAGCCTGAGAAGCAAGAAAGTAGTAGCTTTTATCTTGCTCATGTTGGCAGCAACTCAGACGCCCAGCAATGTTTGCTTTCTGTTTGTGCCCTTGCATTACTTACAAAACCTTTCCATCACAGTCTCCGCAGCTAAGAGGTCCTCCATCGTATGTGATATGCAGCCAGTAAGCCGTGCGGCTCTAAGTATAATTACTCAGTCCGGCAACAGCACAAGGCAACAAACCTAATTTGCCAGAAAATGGAGATTCTAAATGGAGGATTAAGATGGACATCCAAATGGAGGGTAATAGAGCAGATGGGCTATGATGGGATTTGAAGTGTAGCATCGACAACAACAACAGGAGGTAGAACAGGTTTGTTAAGCAAGTGTAACAGGAACAGACCCATGCAGGAGTGGTTTTCTCTCAGCAACTATAAACCAATTCTATTATAGCAAACCCTACACAACATTTTGGTGCTGGACCCTTTGCTCAGCCAACACTCTCAGAAAAAAAAGGTACAAAAGCTGTCACTAGGCACCTTTTCAAAAGGTACACCTTTGTAACCTTATTTCCCCCAAATAGTGCATATTAGTACCTTAAAGGTACATTTTAGTTCCTTAAGTGTACATATTTACGGAAGTTCTAAGCGGCCATGCATTATTATTTTTTCCCTTCTTGTTTTCTCGTTATAACGACTTAATTTTCTCGTGATCTCGACATAACGGGAGTTGTTTTCTCTTTATAACGACTTAATTTTCTCGTGATCTCGACATAACGGGAGTTGTTTTCTCGTTATAACGACTTAATTTTCTCGTTATCTCGACATAACGGGAGTTGTTTTCTCGTTATAACGACTTAATTTTCTCGTGATCTCGACATAACAAAAGTTGTTCTCTAAGTTACAAAACTGCGCCAACAGGTGGCACTATTGACCTGAATATAACTGATGGGGTGTTGTAGGCTATACATATCCACTTTACGTTATGTCGAGATCACGAGAAAATTAAGTCGTTATAACGAAAAAACAAGGAAAAATATATATATTGCATGGCCGCTTAGAACTTCCGTACATATTAGTGCCTAAATGGCACATTTTAGTATCTTTTAAAAGGGTACCACCCTAGTGACAGCTTTTGTACCTTTTTTTTCCCTGAGTGCACATATATTACATATAACAGCTCGTCTATACACTCTTAAAAATAAAGGTGCTTCAAAAGGTTCTTCAAGCGATGCCATAGAAGAACCATTTTTGGTTCCACAAAGAACCATTCAGTCAAAGGTTCTTTAAAGAACCATCTCTTTCTTACCTTTTTATAATCTGAAGAACCTTCTTTCGCCACAAAGAACCTTTTGTGAAACAGAAAGGTTCTTCAGATGTTAAAGGTTCTTTATGGAACCATTTAGACAAAAAGGTTCTTCTATGGCATCGTGAAGCACCTTTATTTTTAAGAGTGTATGACAGCTTGTCACTGGGGCAGTAACCTTAAAGGGACATCTTTGTACCTTATTTACCCCTACAAGATTCACAGTAGTAACTTAAAGGGAAAGTTCACCCAAAAATGAAAATTACAAGTCAAGTCAAATCACATTTACACAATACACATCGTTTCAAAGCATCTTCACATCAATAAATAACAGTAAATAACAGGAAAATGAAAAACAGGAACAAGTGTTAATATTACAAAATTCAATTCTGAAACAAGTTTGATTTCAGCTGTAAAGCAGCTCTACAAAAGATAAGTGTCATTATTCAGCTCAATTTAGTTCAATTTTGATTCAATTTAGTTCAATATCAGTATCAATGTTGCAAAGTTTATATGAAACAAACTCATTTCAACTATGAAGCAGCTCAACAATAGACCATAGTGACATTATTCAGCTCAAGTCAATTCAGTGTCAGTTTAGTTCAATTCAATAACACAGCAAAGCTCATCAACTATACGCAGCTCTATACAGAAAGCAATGGTGTCATTATTCAAGTGGGTTCAGTGTTGATTCAGTTCAGTTCAATAACAGTGTCAATGCTGCAACATTAGTGTCATTATCAGCACAAATCAATTAGTCAAATTAGATGGTGTCAGTGCAGTCAAATCAATAATATTACTGAATATTGACTTTTTAAACCCAAAAATACGTTGCAAATGGTGTGCTATTGCCACAAGCTTAATCAGAATGACTTCATTGTCAAGCAACTGGTCAACTTACTTTAAATGTGAACACAGAAGAAAAAAAAAACTTTTTCCAGTATAAGTTCTCTGAAAAGTCTTCATATCTTGCTTGTCAGGTAAATGTACCTTGTTTAAAGGTTTTTCGGATATTTTACTGTAAAAAAGGCATGATTTAGAACATGATTTTCTGGTTATAATGGTCCACCAGCATAAGCCAACTGGGAATAGAAAATCTAATCTGGTCTTTCCAAAGAGGGACAGTCATGGAAACATCAGTTTTCAGGTGTTTCACATGCCTAGAAAATAATGCACATTCAGCTACTTTGAGGAGTTCCTTTCACACCTGCAAAACCAGCTTTATTCTTCCATTCAGTGGCCAGAAATTTAATATAGAAGAGAGAAAAGAATGAACAGACATTTTCATAAAATCGTTAGTCATTTCCTGACCTCTCTGCACTATTCTGTTCTTTCTCAGTCCCAAGGGCGCAAGAAGAGATTGAACAGCAGATTTCAATCATACTGTATGTATGTGTGTGTGTGTGTGTGTGTGTGTGTGGAGGCAGTGAATGAGATGGGTAAGGAGATAGTGGAAGTGAAGAACAGGGTCCTTGGGGTAACGTGCTGTGCTGGCAAACCAGACTTTTGATAATAAATGAAGAAATTAATAAAATAAGATTTGAATATAAATGCCTGAGATGACAGATGGGTGATATGGGTGAATTCAACCACAGTGACACGACATTTAATTCACACAGGAAAATTCAAAGAACTGTTTTATGTATTTATCAATGCAGTGATTATTCACAGCCGATTTCCACACTGATAGTCACAGCAATGACCTTAATTTGACAGACCATTTTGAGGAATGAGGGTTTTCAGAATGAATTGTTAAAGTTTTCAAGTTTCAAGAAAAGTACCATGAAAGCATCATGAAAAGCTTGTGCACTATTTCAAGTCTTCTGAAGCCATACAATAGCACTGAGTGAGAAACAGACCAAACATAATGCCAAAGTTAAGATATTTCCTAACAGTCCCTATAGATACAGTAAGCTGTTAACTGAAAACCCGCTGTGACCAGATCAAGTAAATGAATGCATTTACATGCACAACAATACGAATCAATAAACCAGCAATGCGAAAAATTGTTTACATCTTTATATCATACATCATCTACAATAGTCTCATTTCATTCATAAAGTAACAATAAAACAGTCTCTTCCTTGTGCTAGAAGTACGTTCCGCTGGTAGCCATGATTGTCCAATTTTTTGTGAAGTTTTCTTGTTACACAGTCATATATGAGCGCATTGAATAAGCTGGAAGAACACCGGTAAAGGTGTTTACATGCAGAGGGCAAAAATCTATGTGTGCTGATCAATTTTTGCTTAAGCTGTTTATGACCTTTACCCGATTAAAAAAAGCTGGTAAAAGTTTTAACATGACCTTGCACATTATCGGATTATTAAGCATAAACACCGTAAGCCTGTGCATGTAAAAACAGTCAGTGAGAGAATCGAATCTATCCGATTCGTGAATAAATCACTGAGCAGTTTTGGATCAAGTTCAAGTTCAACTAAATTATCTCAACAGATGCATTGTTACTTTTTTTTTTTTTTTGAAGCTTACTTTTGTTTTCAGTGAATAGTGACTTAAATGCTGAGTTCACCCAAAAATGAAAATCCTGTCATCATTTACTCACCATTATGTCTTTCCTAATTCATAAAACTTTCGTTCATCTTTGAAACACAAATGTGCACCAAGCAAGAGTTTTTTTTATTTATTATATTTTATTTGCTATTTATTTTTTATTTAAAAAAATAGCAACCACACACTCTTTAAAATTTCTTTTTTTTTAAATCTGATTTTGGGTTTGGAATGACATAGAGGTGAGTAAATGATGGCAGAATAGTTTGTTCCCTAAATACAGTCACAAGAACCAACACCGATACACAGAACATCTCTTTTTTTTTGTGTCACTGAATAGTCAAAATGAATATATCATCTTCACACAGTCAGAGAACACATCAAGAGACAGTTTCAATAAGAAGTCATTTCCTTACATTTCCTTAGTAACAGTTCGATCTTCTTAAGCACCATCAATACTTTCTACACCATAGTGCTGAACTTACAATTGACAGACATCAAAAGCATAAATATGCAACATGACAAGGGAGAAGGAACATGTGCCACAAAACCATCCACAAACATAAAAATCCAACAGGCACTGAATCTTGAATGAGCCTAAACTCACAGTCTGCATTATGCATTTACCTCATCTTCACTAGACATGTGATGGGAATCCAGCAAAGCTTTGATGAGATCAAAACTACTGTATCACCAGAGGGATGGGAAGATGTGCACCAAGCAAGGGTTTTATTTTTTATTATATTTTATTTGCTATTTATTTTTTATTTAAAAAAATAGCAACCACACACTCTTTAAAATTTCTTTTTTTTTAAATCTGATTTTGGGTTTGGAATGACATAGAGGTGAGTAAATGATGGCAGAATAGTTTGTTCCCTAAATACAGTCACAAGAACCAACACCGATACACAGAACATCTCTTTTTTTTGTGTCACTGAATAGTCAGAATGAATATATCATCTTCACACAGTCAGAGAACACATCAAGAGACAGTTTCAATAAGAAGTCATTTCCTTACATTTCCTTAGTAACAGGTCGATCTTCTTAAGCACCATCAATACTTTCTACATCATAGTGCTGAACTTACAATTGACACACATCAAAAGCATAAATATGCAACATGACAAGGGAGAAGGAACATGTGCCACAAAACCATCCACAAACATAAAAATCCAACAGGCACTGAATCTTGAATGAGCCTAAACTCACAGTCTGCATTATGCATTTACCTCATCTTCACTAGACATGTGATGGGAATCCAGCAAAGCTTTGATGAGATCAAAACTACTGTATCACCAGAGGGATGGGAAGCTTTTTCTTCTCATATGAATGGTTTTCTGAAACACATCAACAACAACTTGGAAAGTTAAAGCAAAAAAATTAACAAAATTAATTTTCGTACCCTTTTTTAGCATAAAGTGTCCAGAGAATCCAATGTTAAAGAATGGTGCCGGAAAAACGCCAGTCCTTGTATGTGTGAAAGACCTTGATTAATAGTGCATGAGCGATAATTTGAATGATTGTTTGTCTGTGTTGTTGGGTTGTGTGCTTTAGAGCATGCCTGCGTGCCCTTGCATGCATCTCAGCTCTCTGCACCCCCTCCGTTCAATATGTGATGGACCTCATTGGAAAGGCAAGCTGACAGCCATGTTTAATTTCCCTGCAATAACAGAAAATTCAACTCTCCAGGAGGACTGCGGAGCGAAAGAAAGCTTTTCATCATGCGCACTATAATATTATAACATCGGTGCACGTCCCATGCATATAAAGACCATACACCTGCGTTCACATCTCGTGATGTGAAAAACGCGCTCTGAAGCTTGCTAGCAGTCGATCTTCTTAAGCACCATCAATACTTTCTACATCATAGTGCTGAACTTACAATTGACACACATCAAAAGCATAAATATGCAACATGACAAGGGAGAAGGAACATGTGCCACAAAACCATCCACAAACATAAAAATCCAACAGGCACTGAATCTTGAATGAGCCTAAACTCACAGTCTGCATTATGCATTTACCTCCTCTTCACTAGACATGTGATGGGAATCCAGCAAAGCTTTGATGAGATCAAAACTACTGTATCACCAGAGGGATGGGAAGCTTTTTCTTCTCATATGAATGGTTTTCTGAAACACATCAACAACAACTTGGAAAGTTAAAGCAAAAAAATTAACAAAATTAATTTTCGTACCCTTTTTTAGCATAAAGTGTCCAGAGAATCCAATGTTAAAGAATGGTGCCGGAAAAACGCCAGTCCTTGTATGTGTGAAAGACCTTGATTAATAGTGCATGAGCGATAATTTGAATGATTGTTTGTCTGTGTTGTTGGGTTGTGTGCTTTAGAGCATGCCTGCGTGCCCTTGCATGCATCTCAGCTCTCTGCACCCCCTCCGTTCAATATGTGATGGACCTCATTGGAAAGACAAGCTGACAGCCATGTTTAATTTCCCTGCAATAACAGAAAATTCAACTCTCCAGGAGGACTGCGGTGCGAAAGAAAGCTTTTCATCATGCGCACTATAATATTATAACATCGGTGCACGTTCCATGCATATAAAGACCATACACCTGTGTTCACATCTCGTGATGTGAAAAACGCGCTCTGAAGCTTGCTAGCAAAATAAATCGAGACAGGAGAGGACAAAAACAGCATTAGCCATCTGAGCTGGGAAAAACAAGGACATAAGGGCGGTGTAATCACTGAAATGTGTCAGAGGTGACCTTCCCCCACCTAAAAGAGCTGCAAAAAAACCCAAGAGCGATTATTTTGTGGAACAGAGATAAAACCATTAGGCCATGGAGATGAGACCCGGCTTTATTTGTTCCACATCCAGCTTTCCCTGGGTGCAGTATACGTGTGTCGGAAGGGGTCATCGCTGATCCCAGGTCTGTAATGAGGCTAAAAACATCACCTCCGCAGTGTAGCTAATGGTGCGCTCACACTGATCCGGCTTCCGCTGTTAATCGTGTTTCAGGCAACCGCAGCGTCTGATCCTCACTCGCCTCCAAACAACAACAACGGTAAAAGAGGAAAAAAAAATGTTTTAAATACCCCCACCAACTATTTTCTGAAACTCTGAGCCGAGATGAAAGTGTTCAGGCTGTTGATGCAAATGCTAAGATGATGAATATTTATGCATATTTAGATGTAACAGAGCATGTAGGGGAACGCCATGGAGTTGTGCACCTCCCTCATCTTCCTGAAGCTGAAGGCCAAAACATATGTCAAAAATGACATCATTTAAAAAATAAAAAAAAAACGGTTCAGAGTGCTGTCAGAGAGCCCTGGTAGTCGGGTATTTGTTTAAACCCGAGACAGTTTTTTAGGAACAATCCTAAAGGGAGAAATGCAGCATTCCTGAATCAAATACTACACATTTATTTTTTTGGTACCAGAAGGCCATTTTCCTCAAACAAAAGCTGCTGTAGAGTGGGACAAAATTATATCAGCTCCCATACGCTTTGAGCACCGCAGCACAGACAAAGACACACAATCCTGCTGTTAATTTCGAAATTTGGGAGCTGAGAGGGGAGCCCGACACTGACATAATAATAGAGCCATTTCGCACCGGCTGTTTAATAAGATAGGGCAGAGCTGACTCAGACCTCCTGTTTCAGTTCAGAAATGGACTATGAGTAATGGGTGGGATACATGCTGAGATCTGTAAAAAATAGTCAAAGCGAAAACGTCATCCAGGCCAGTGCGAGCTGCATCTTTTAGGTCTGTTGCAGTGGTACTCAACCTTGGATAATTCAGGAGCCAAGCTGACTAATTTATTTTGTTTGTGAGAGGCACAAGTTTAAAACGCTCTCTGAACATGCACTGAATATTCCCTCTCATGCTCTCAATATTCTGTAATATCTTTGGTTAAATTTTTTTAGCATTGTGACAACATTCAGAACAAACTAACAAGCAAATTAGTAAGCCCTAGCTACTGATGGGTATCTCTGAATATACACACTCTAAAAAAATGCTGGGTTGAGTGTATTGGGTCACATGTTAAAATATGTTCTCTGAACAGTGAATTGTTTATTTAAGGGCAGGTTATAAGGAGTTAATCAAAGCATCTTTTGGTTACCAGTGAAACGTGGTCCGGTGGTCTGATTCATTGTTCCCTAGCTGAACACGAGCCCAGCCCTGCACAAGAACCAGCACCATTTCCATGGAAAACGGATAACAGAGACTGGTGGATTACACTTGAAAGGTCTTTTAAAAGTTAAAGTTAGTTAAATTTTTATTTCTAAACTTTTGTTAAATTAGTTTATATGTATGTAATATACAAAATAAGCTTTTGTAAAAAATTAACCCATTATGCTGGGTTAAATATAACAAGCCAGCTTGCTGGATAAGGTTGGCCCAAATACAGAGTTCTGGCATGAAACTCTAGATGGCGCAGTCCGATAGGTCTAGCTCAATCTTAGTACGGGGTGATTTATGTATGCTATATGGGGTTATTCATATGTGTTATATGTGCAGCAGCAGTATTTCTTACATGCTTACAGCAGCATGTTGTGGATGTATTGGCAGTAGCAAGTCTCGGTACTTGCTTTGCCGCAGCAGCAGCGTAGTAGATCTATTCTGACAAGACCAAATACATTGACATTGTCATGTACATTACCATGCCAATCACTCCGAGAGTTGTCATGGCAGAACTTGTGTTCTGTCCTATATTTAAACACTGTCTGGGTTAAAAACAACCCAAATTGAGGTATTTTTTACCCATTTAAATTTATTTTTTTTTTTATAATTTTTTTGAGTGTAGTGTGCAAAATGCACCATGTCACTACACGGTCTCTTAATGTTTTTTAAAGTAAAAGGTTACAGTGCTCCTATTAAGCTATTTGAAAGGTTCATAATTTGGTTTTGGGAGTCCCCAACAACAGGTTTACATGTGTGCAAGCTCAAAAAAAAAATTGGTATTTTTTACCCATTTAAATTTATTTATTTTTTATAATTTTTTTGAGTGTAGTGTGCAAAATGCACCATGTCACTACACGGTCTCTTAATGTTTTTTAAAGTAAAAGGTTACAGTGCTCCTATTAAGCTATTTGAAAGGTTCATAATTTGGTTTTGGGAGTCCCCAACAACAGGTTTACATGTGTGCAAGCTCAAAAAAAAAATTTTCATTTTCTTATAATATACATTTAATTTTACATTATTTCTCAACGACTCTCAAACAGTTCATTCGAAGATTCATCTTTCCAAACCCCTCCTTTCCATGAGGCTACTCTGTTCTGATTGGTCCAATGACCCAGTCTGTTGTGATTGGTTTACTGCGTACAGCGCAAGCACATGTCGGAAACCCATCATACTGGAATACGGCTTATCAATAATACATCCTATTAAAATAGTGACAGTGATCCACTCTATTCTAAAAATAAAGAATCAGAGGGGGGAAAAGCTGTTTTACACTTATATTAACGAACCGGACCCACAGCTTGGTAGTAAAGACTCAAACAATAATGGTATAGAGTCTGGGAACGTGACGTCATCAACGCAATGCATGTTGGGACTTTAGGACACGGAAGCTGCGGTCGATACTGTGCTGAATTGCAAATAGATGCTTTAGTTTATATTATACAGATAAAAATACTTTACAATGGTGAAAGCGTGTTGTGTAATTAACTGCCATAATCGCACTCATGACTGGCATGGAAACTGGAATCTCAAATGGAGTGCAATTTTTCAGCTTTGCCGCCTGGAAACAGCACCTTGGATCTCAGGTCTCCGAGTTAACAAAGTGGCATCGCAGCAGCAGTAAGACGGAAAACCATCACCTTCAACAAAATTCCCCGACACATGTTTGTTAGTTCACAGCATTTTAACAAAGGTAAGTTATAAACAAAACACATCTAACTGTTTTTGCTGTTACCGCTAGCAATGCAAACATGGCGTTGAGTTGTTGCTATACCGCAAACTTTAGTAACTGTCTGAATAGCTAGATAATTAAATAAATTCGGCTTTTATTTTTAAGCAAACCAGCCTATGAAATGCTAGAGTGTGATCCCAACTGGGTTCCATCACTGCATCCGGGGCACACAGAAGTTAAAGGGATAGTTCACCCAAAAATGAAAATTCTGTCATCATTTACTCACCCTCATGTCGTTCCAAACCTGTATGAGTTGCTTTCTTATGTTGAACATAAAAGAAGATATTTTGAAGATTGCTGGCAATCAAACAGTTGGTGGTTGCCATTGACTTCCATTGTATTTCTTTTCCTATGGAAGTCAATGGCAACCACCAACTGTTTGATTACCAGCAATCTTCAAAATATCTTCTTTTATGTTCAACATAAGAAAGCAACTCATACAGGTTTGGAACGACATGAGGGTGAGTAAATGATGACAGAATTTTCATTTTTGGGTGAACTATCCCTTTAACTCATTAATATAAGCGCACTATGATAGCCATAAAAACACAGTTTGTAAAACCTGAATGGTTTCTTCTCAAATGTTTTGTGATCCCTTGTGGCCACCACTTTGAAAACCATTGCATTTTATGTAGAACACTATGTAGAAAAGGTTAAAACACCAGTTTTGCTTCAGGTGCTTTAAACCAGCATTGTACAACTTGCACGCCACCTGGCAACCAAAACCAAAAACAAAGTTTTCAAATGGCCATGGAATGGAGAATCTATTAAAGCAGTGTATTAAAAGTGGTCAGGTAGCTGCAAATGTTCTTGAAGTAGTTTAAACAGCTTCCATTGTGTTTTTATCGAATTACACAAGCCAGCCACCCCCATGGACAAAAATTTACAAGTGCACAGAACAAAAAATTTCCATCAATACATCTGAAATATACTTTTTTTTTTTACTATTTTCTCTTCCTTCTCCTCCTCCTCCTCATCATCTCAGCAGAACATGTGCAAGGAAGCCTTTTGCAATCAGTCATCATAAGAAAAGAAATGAATGGAATGCTTTGCCCATTTCTCATCTACCAAAAAAGAGAATGTCAGAAAACAGCATTGAGATATAGATAGCATGATTCTGAAGAAAAGTGTGTTTAAATGAACTTGAAGAGCCTGGCAAAGGCACGTATGAATTTTTCTTCCTGCTCTTCCTGGCTCTTAAGTATCGAACTGAATGGAAATACCTAATGACAAAAAGAGAGAAAAATGTACTTTACAATTACATCTGTAGAAGAAACTTGATGTCCATATCTATTATGGATTTTGCCATGGTTGATGTTTCTCTAACATGTTAATAACTTAGTCCTTAGTCCTGTCAACTGAAAGATGCACGTCTATGTTAACATGCATACATAAATAGGACATATTTGGTCACAATCTCTACGATTCATATATACACACAAACACACACGTATGCATGTGTATTATATATAGATATAAACATATACAAACCAAAAACTTTTATTTTGGATGTGACTGATCAATTTGACAGCCTTACATTAAACGTTACCTATGCACAGACAGCATATCCTGCATTATCAGTGTTATGTATATTGCATACCACCGATAAAAAAAAAAGTATCAATTCTGTATCTCTTTATTTGTGCATCATAACACACTGAGGTAAATGTGTACAGTTCACAGTAACACATACAACATACAAATCAGGTAAAGGGGGCAGTGAATCCTTAACACTTAAAAAAAGTAATTAAGTATCACATCAAGGGGTTCAACCGTAATTTTATGAAGCTATGAGAATAATTTTTGTGCGCAAAAGAAAAAAAACCCCACTTTATTCAACTATTCGTCACCCTGTGGCACCATTTTGGAGAGTATCCGCTGGACGTAAACAACGTATGCTGTTCTGTGTCGCCTGCGTCACGCCACAGTTCTTTTGCGCACAAAAATTATTCTCGTAGCTTCGTAAAATTACGGTTGAACCCCTGATGTCACATGGATTATTTTACAGATCTCCTTGCTACGTTTCTGGACTTGGGAAAATTTCAGTTGTATTGCTGTCTATGCAGGGTCAGACAGCTCTCAGATACCATCAAAAATATCTTAATTTGTGTTCCGAAGATGAACGAAGGTCTTACAGGTTTGGAACGACATGAGGAAGGGGTTCAACCGTAATTTTATGAAGCTATGAGAATAATTTTTGTGCGCAAAAGAAAAAAAACCCCACTTTATTCAACTATTCGTCACCCTGTGGCACCATTTTGGAGAGTATCCGCTGGACGTAAACAACGTATGCTGTTCTGTGTCGCCTGCGTCACGCCACAGTTCTTTTGCGCACAAAAATTATTCTCGTAGCTTCGTAAAATTACGGTTGAACCCCTGATGTCACATGGATTATTTTACAGATCTCCTTGCTACGTTTCTGGACTTGGGAAAATTTCAGTTGTATTGCTGTCTATGCAGGGTCAGACAGCTCTCAGATACCATCAAAAATATCTTAATTTGTGTTCCGAAGATGAACGAAGGTCTTACGGGTTTGAAATGACATGAGGGTGAGTAATTAATGACAGGATTTTCATTTTTGGGTGAACTAACCCTTTAAGATGTAACAGCGGTGTAACCTTCAAGTATCAAGAACACCGATAACATGGCAATAGGTAAAAAAAGGATTAGTTCACTTCTAGAATAAAAATTTCCTTATAATTTTCTCACCCCCATGTCATCCAAGATGTGCATGTCTTGTCTGGTTTTTGAGGAAAACATTCCAGGATTTTTCTCCATATTGTGGACTTCAATGGGACCCAACGGGTTTAATATCCTGACGGCTGATGAGCATGTCCTAAAACATGGCAGCAACTACACAGAATGCAATGCGCAGTGACGTGGTTTCCCAAGCTCTATATGCATTAGCTGAACACAGTACTGATAAAGCATTGCAGTTTGTAAACCAACATATTGCTCCAGCCTTTATCATGTCTCCAAGAAATAAGAACGACAGACGTAACAGCGGTGTAACCTTCAAGTATCAAGAACACCGATAACATGGCAATAGGTAAAAAAAGGATTAGTTCACTTCTAGAATAAAAATTTCCTTATAATTTTCTCACCCCCATGTCATCCAAGATGTGCATGTCTTGTCTGGTTTTTGAGGAAAACATTCCAGGATTTTTCTCCATATTGTGGACTTCAATGGGACCCAACGGGTTTAATATCCTGACGGCTGATGAGCATGTCCTAAAACATGGCAGCAACTACACAGAATGCAATGCGCAGTGACGTGGTTTCCCAAGCTCTATATGCATTAGCTGAACACAGTACTGATAAAGCATTGCAGTTTGTAAACCAACATATTGCTCCAGCCTTTATCATGTCTCCAAGAAATAAGAACGACAGACATTCTATATTAATCAACACAGGGCCGTGCACAGGGGGGTGGCCCGGTGGCTAGAGCCACTGCCCCTTTGCCCTCATCGGCTGAGGTGCCCCTCTCACCACCCCCCACCCTCACCCCAGCTCAAAGCGTTAACAGGTAGATGCATTACAATCCACATTACAGTCAGTGGATGATTCGCTGAATTAATAATTTGGAAGTTTGTTTTTGTATTTCTGTCGGTAAAGTGATTAAAAGTGATTACAACAAAATATCCACGTTCTTAGAATTAGAATGTCTGATCAAATTATTATACCCGATCAGATCTAACATAAATAACACAATTTGCTGTTGTTGGCACACTTTGTAGAAAAAAAAAAATGCCTTCACAAAAAAGAAGACAGAGACAGAGAGAGAAAGAGCAAAGGGAGGCTGCTAAAGGCAGTTCAACATTGCAAACATGAATTCAAAG
>NW_015641122.1:126131-126515 GCF_001515625.1 Sinocyclocheilus rhinocerous
AATTTGCTTTGATGTAACAACCATTAAAATGTTACTTTGACAAGCCAAAAACTGTTTTTAAAGTACATGGGTGCCTTCCATTCCCCCCATGTGTTTCTCCTTTTCACAGTCTGGCAGAAATGATGGGTGGTTCCAAAATACATGGTCAGATGACAGTAAAAGGGTACAGTTGCCAAGATACAGAGAGCTCAGAGAGTGAGGGAGAGCCCACTCTTATCAAAGCATCTACAATAAAGTCTGAAATTATTATACAGAGTGTGCCGTCTTCTCTTTTAATTGTATATTAGTAACAACTGGATCATTTGTATTAACAAGCACCCACCCCCCTAGTGCCCCTTTTTTGGTTTGGGCCACTGCCCCTCAAAATGTCTGTGCACGGCCCTG
>NW_015641122.1:126802-142508 GCF_001515625.1 Sinocyclocheilus rhinocerous
CTGTCTTCTCTTTTAATTGTATATTTGTAACAACTGGATCATTTGTATTAACAAGCACCCACCCCCCTAGTGCCCCTTTTTTGGTTTGGGCCACTGCCCCTCAAAATGTCTGTGCACAGCCCTGAATCAACACATTTCTAGACAATAGCAGGCCCACAGCTGATTAGTAGAACTATAACGTGAGTTAGCCGATGAAATATATGGCTGACACCAGAACACATCCATGATGGAGAATACGATCACATGCACAGAGTAATGAAAGGGTTAAACAATATTACTCAATGCACACTGTATTACTTAATGCACACTAAGGATGCTCACACACACATTTTGTTGTAGATATAGATATTTGAAATAACTGACAGGTAACAAAATGCATACTGCAAGTCTCCTGTTTATAACATATTTTTCAGGTTTAACTGTAATCATAATGTGGCATAATTGTAAAAACTGATATGTCTGTATAAATGCACTGGTAAACTTTGACTAAATGTGATTTTAAATGTAATAATGATTTCATAATTCATAGGGCAACCAAGTGTTTGGAGCAACCCCTGGAGTCTTTGTCAGCATATAAAGTTAAAATTATGTATACTGCAAGTATGTATAAATCCTTTCTGTATACAGTACGTTTAATTTAAAAGTTTAAATGGTAGAAAACTTTTCGGATTATTTTGATTTTTGAATTCTGTCTTATATAGATAATTATAGTGAAGCATGTTTGAAGCTGCCTCTTGCAGAACAGCAGACCGATCTCCAGTCAGAGGCTGCGTCTGATTCCCTGAGGCCACCAAAATGGAAAATAAAGTAAGATTGTGTGTATTATGTAATTCTATAACACAGGCCCGTCTAACAGAAAAAAACTATTTTTTTATCATCATTGCGCCAAGCAATTGTCTTGCCTGAACCAACTGCTAGAACATCACAAGACATCACAGAACATCACAGTGAATTCATATGGCAACAGGACACAACTTTACAGTCACTTGAGCAGGCAGCACAGTCAACGTGGCGTCATGAAACCCCCAGACCCCAGAGAAAAATCCTCTCAAGCTATGACCCATTCATAAGATGTAAGACTTCTTTTTGTTTTCTATCATATATTCACTGTTAGTGTAATGTTCATTCATTTCATAGCATTTCATAGCATGGGTGGTGTGGTAAACCTGGTAATTCCTGTGTTTAATGTTTCAACACATCTCCATGACATAACTAAACAAGAGATTCTTATGGAGCAGCAGAGGAACATTATAAGGATGGTGCAAGATCTCAAAGCAAACAATGTTCATGAGATCACAGAGGCTAATCATTTAAGTTCAAAACGGTTTCCAATTGAACATTTAAGGTCAATAATTTCCCGGGAAAGTGATCTTCGATCCTGTCCAGAAACTAGATAAAAACAGTGTCAGTTATGCATAGTTGCCGGCTGTTGTCACTTACAAGTCTGGTTGTAATTACGGTTATAATTAAATAGTGTGTGATCAATCTTAGTGTTTTGGCTTAATATTGACAGCATGCTTTAGGAAATATTTCAGGTACATGAACTTGGATTGCTGGGTGGAGTGGATGTGAATCAAAAATGGCATGGCCAAAGCGGTAAACTGGAGAGGTGTAAATACTTGAACACCTTTCCAAAGTTTGGAGCTTAAATCATTGTGACTGGTAAGTGCATTTTTATTGTAAGCCTTTTCTTTTGTTCATGACTTTTTTTCCCACGTCACGAATGAATGATGAAAGTCATAGTTCTTAGACTGGTGGCGTCTTAAATGTATTTTTTAACTCTGTATATTTATGTTCTATTCTATTCTAGAGTCTGTAAGAAGAAATCCTGTATGTGAACACACAACTGAGCTGTAGGTCGAAAGTTATTAAACTTTGGTTTCATAGCTAGTGACTTTGAGGGTGGCAAAAAAGAACATCTATTGTTAAGATAGTGAATCTTTTGCATTTTTTTTTTTTGCAACTTGTTTTTACCTTTTTTGCAACATCTGTACTGTAAATATAAGTTGTATTTCATTTGTCTTTTGCTTGTTGGTTTCTAGATTTCATCACGTATGTATGCACAACACATTTCCATCTTTTAAATTGCATTATTGCTTTATTGTTTGTAACAGTTTCATTTGGCTTCTCTTTTCTTTTTGTTATTCTTGTATTGTGACTTGTATTTGTTTGCTTTAATCTATTGGTTTATCTTTTTCCCATTGTTTTTATTTTCCTGTTATCTGGCTGAGATTTTTTTTCCTCTGCATCAATAAAACACTATACTGCATTTGCATAGTTTTGTTATTTTATTATACCTTGCATAATATATACATATTGAATAACTGTCATTTCTGGTTCAGTTTTGGGGATTCTGGCATAATATTGGTCCAGTTATGGCTGTCTTCTGGAGCTTCTGGATTAGTTGTGGCTGAGTTCTGGGGTAAAGGTGGTGGCAGTTTGGCTCTTGTCTGGCTGACATCTGGAGATTCTGGCACTGTTGTGGGCCAGTTATGGATGATTTCTGGGGATATTGTGAAGTTGTGGGTGAGTTTTAGTCTGATTCGGGCATTGGTCTGGGTGACTTTAGGCAAACAGCATTTGGCCCAACCTTGGGCCATAATTCCATGTGGTATGTGGGCCAAACTCACAGCCAAAACTCAGCCAGATCCGGCCCAAAACCAATATGCTATCTGGGTCACGTCTTTCAAAACCCATTGGAAACGGAGGACTTTCTAAAGAATATGTATGCTAGTGACACTATTTCAAAATTTTGCTCAGTCTCAAGATATGTGAATAATGCACAATTAATCATAGGTATTATTCTTTAAAAAAGGGGCAAGGAAACTCAGCAAAGCTTAGGTGGGATACAATTCATTGTTCAGTTCGTTTCGATTTTTTTTTGCTGAATGGACTCATTTAGATGGGGGAAGTTAGAAGTAATGTAGTGGTATTCATGGTAGTGGTGTTAAAATGTTTCTATTTTTATTGGTTGATATTTGTAATAGTTCTGTTTTAGCTTTATTTGTCACAAGGGATTTTCTGTTTTAACACTAGGGTGTCAAGGTTGCCTTCTATGGCGAAACGAAGAACAAGGAGATGTGGGCTGAACTCAAAGTAAACAGTCTTTTTTAATCCAAACCGGGGTAACTCAAGGCAGGCAGGGACACACAGGAAACAACATCGACGTTCAATACCAGATCAGGCAAACTTAGAAACACAGGGCTTATAAACACATGAAACGCAATCAGGGAGAACAGAAACAGGTGAGGAGTAATCAAGAATAATTCAAAAGAACACAGCAGAGACAAATAAACTGGAAGAAAACCAAATAAGGGCATACAGAAACAGGAGGCAGGAACAGAGGGAAAACAAAACAAAAACAGACCACAAACGTGACATTACTAGTGACATTAGTAGGCACCCTGGAGGCTGGTGCAGGACAGGGACAAGGAATGCCTCCAGGGCGGAGCAGGCAGCTCGGAGGGGCCATGGCGGAGCAGGCAGCTCGGGGGGGGGCCATGGCGGAGGACACTGGAGCGAGCTCTGGGGCTGGAGCCCACAGTCCCTTCCTCTGCAATCTCCTCTTTTGGGCTGAGGAGAGGGAGGTGACTGGCGGGCTTGACAGCGGCGAGGCCGGCGGGCGGGAGAGAGCCACGGCCGGCGGGCTTGACTTCGGAACGGCTGGCGGGCTGGAGAGAGCCACTGCCGGCGGGCTTGACTGAGGAACGGCCGGCGGGCTTGAGTTCAGAACGGCCGGCGGGCTGGAGAGAGCCGCGGCCGGTGGGCTTGAGTGCTGAACGGCCAGCGGGCTTGACATCGGAGCGGCCGGCGGGCTGAAGAAAGCCGTGGCCGGCGGTCTTGTGTGAGCCACAGCCGGCAGGCTTGACAACGGTGCGGCCGGCGGACTTGAGTGAGCCGCAGCCGGCGGGCTTGTCTACGGAGCGGCTGGCAGAAAAAAAAGAAAAAACAAGAAAAAAGACTTTCAAAACCGAAAAAACTAAATGAGGAGAAGGGGCTCCACTTACTGTATTGGTCCGGTATTCTGTCACGGTTGCCTTCTATGGTGAAACGAAGAACAAGGAGACGTGGGCTGAACTCAAAGTAAACAGTCTTTATTAATCCAAACCGGGGTAACTCAAGGCAGGCAGGGACACACAGGAAACACAACATCGACGTTCAATACCGGATCAGGCAAACTTAGAAGCACAGGGCTTATAAACACATGAAACGCAATCAGGGAGAACAGAAACAGGTGAGGAGTAATCAAGGATAATTAATAGAACACAGCAGAGACAAATAAACCTAATCAGGACAGGAACTGGAAGGAAACCAAATAAGGGCATACAGAAACAGGAGGCAGGAACAGAGGGAAAACAAAACAAAAACAGACCATAAACGTGACATAGGGAGAGTACTGAATTATCTGATACTATAAGACATGACAAAGATTATTGGGGTTAAGTTTATTTCTTGGAACTGCAGGGGGCTGCATAATTTCACTAAAATCAAACAAGTGATGACTAGGCTAAAGCAGCTACAGTCTAAAATGGCTTTTCTCCAAGAAACACATTTAATGCCAAAAGGTATCAATACGGAATAGATGGCCCGGTTAGGTGTTTTCAGCTTCATTTAGTTCTCAAGCAAGAGGGGTTACTATAATGATCCACAAATCTATTGCATTTCAAATAGCTAAGACTATACAGGACCTATCAGGTAGATATTTGTTCAAGAGGATTTACTAATCTAAATCATTGATTCTCGTTAATATCTACGGTCCTAATGATGACATCCCAAAATTTTATAGCAACCTCTTTCTAACTTAATCTAGTCTTTCTGGGTGTTATGTAATAGGTGGGGATTTCAACTGTACATTAGATCCAACTAAAGATCATGCTTCTGTCCAGGACCTGTCACACAGACCAGAAAGACCCTTCATTATTTTATGAAGGTTAAACAAAATTAGTCAAAATACCCCAGACGCTTGCATTAAATGCTCAGGTGATAAGGGTAAAATTTTGCACTGTATGTGGGATTGTCCAAAGGTGCAGGAGTTTTGGAAAGAGGTTCTTATACTTATTTTTAAGATGGTATCTGTAAATCTTCCAATGAAACCAGAAATTTTCATTTTGGGAATTTTTCCTGAGAATATTGTATACAGTAGCAGCACTCGGAAACTTATTGACATATGTGAAATGTGAAGTGTGAAGTGATGTGTGGCCAAGTATGGTGACCCATACTCGGAATTTGTGCTCTACATTTAACCCATTCAAGTGCACACACACACACCATGAACACACACCCGGAGCAGTGGGCAGCCATATATTGCTGCGGCGCCCGGGGAGCAGTTGGGGGTTAGATGCCTTGCTCAAGGGTCTCACCTCAGTCGTGGTATTGATGGTGGAAGAAAGCGCTGGTTATTCACTCCCCCCACCGACAATTCCTTTATATCCTTTATTTCAAGCTCAGATTTCTGTAATATAATGAAGGAGGTAGAAAGAGATCAAATTACTTGATTCTTTTATCACCTTCAGCCACTATTTATTATTAAGCCATCGGTCATTTATTAATTTACTGTTTTTTTTCTAAATTACACCCTTTTATTTTATGATTTCTATCCCAGGTATGCATGACTAGTACCCCAAACTTCTCTTATTGTGTAGCGTTTGTTAATATGTAAATAAGAGATCTAACTCAATTTTGCTGTGTAATACTGGAATAAACTGTTATTTCTCAATAAACAAATTGTTTAAAAAAATCATTTAATTATCTCAAGCCATTGTGATATGCATATATCGTGATTTGTACATTTGCAATATTTCAATAGTTTCTATATATATATATGTGTGTGTGTGTGTATACACATATACATGCAGTATATCACTCATAAATCACGCTGTTAAATATTTAATACTTATTAAAATAATTTGAGTTACTTTTATGAATACCCTCTATCTTTTTGACTGGGTTTTTGATTTGTCTGGCATTAATAAATTATTCATCTAAATTGTCTAAATGCAAGTAACTTTACATCGAATAGTTAATTTAGAACTTTACATTTATGACACCTTTTATAAAATGATATACTCTGTTCTTCCCAGGGGAGTTCTTCCCACCCATAAACATTATGTCCCAGGCCCAAACATGAATTTGAACAAATTTGAGCCTGTAATAGAAACAGAGATTTACCATTCCATAAAAGAAATTGCTTACAGCACCTTTAATCTATAGTTCTGCTCCGTGAGGTAGAAAAGAGCTGGGCAGCTTTCCATCTTAAGACACGCAGAGATCCCAAACAGAAGTCCATCCACTAATGTGCCTACTTAAGATCACTACAGGGCACACAGGCGTTCCTAGATGAGTGTGAGATTGCCTTATCTGAATGAGTGATAGCATCCGAGACTATATGAAGCTTGGTGCATGTCTTCCTTTTTTTGGCTCCACAGCCGGCAGCTACATCTGCACATGGCAATTTTATCACTGCTGCATCCTTCATAAAGCTTGTCTGGAAAAAAAGACTTGTGTGTCTGGTAATAATAAAAACATATTTTGGAAAGTTGCAAAATTGTTTGAGGACTGTATAATCTGATGGCATCCCTTGCTTTTATTTTGGCTGCACCTGTTCTCGTTGCTTTCTTTGGCAGAGAGGGATATGTTTACTGCAGCAACAAGAGGAACGGCACGTGATAGCTCAAGATGCGCAAGCTGTGCATGGACACTTGACACACACACATTCATTTTCCAATCTGCATGGTTTTGTGGCCCCAGATTGGCATGGCATTCTTTTTGTACATTTCTAAAGAAATTAAATCTCTTTATTGTGACTCAAGGCTGCGATCGGTATAGGGATCAGAAATAGAAGATTTTAAAACCACAGGACTCAAACAACAGTTGAGGTCACATGATCTACAATGGGCCAATTAAAGAGCTATGAACATCAAGTCTGTGCTGTATGAGAGAGAATTTCTCCTGAGATGGACTATAAATGCCCAGACTGGATGAGGTTCTCAATTTGATGTCTGATATTTGATTCCTTTACTAGAGAGCTTCATTTGATTGACCAGTCAGCCTGCAGGCATAAAAAAAAACAACTCACATTTGGGTTGAAGTCACCACAAAATCGAAATCGAAATTAACAATGCAATTTTTAATGGAATGTCACAGTGTTTATTTTGAATGTTTTTTTCATGCACATCATTAAGGCCAAGTACATACTGTAAAGTTTCAGGAGTGACTCTTAATGCATCGTGTTTCCTTCTGGAGCATCAGTGAGCGTTTGAACTTTTGTAATAGTTGCATGTAAGTCCCTCAGTTGTCCTCGGTGTGAAAAGATGGATCTCAAAACCATACAGTGATTGTTGGAAAGGGTTCAAACGTGCAAAAGATGCTGGAAAACCTAAGAATTTGTGGGACCTGAAGGATTTTTCAGAAGAACAGCAGACAGTTTAACGTTCAGGATAAACAAGGGACTCATGAGCAACCATCACAAAAAAAACAAAAAAACAGCTGTGGATCATCCAGGTAACAACACACTATTAAGAATCAAGCATATATGTAAACTTTTGAACGGGGTAATTTTTATAAATTCAACTATTATTTTCTTTAGTGGACTATATGTAAACATCTTTTATGTGAAACATCTTATTCAGGTCAGTACTAAATAAAAAACAACATGCATTTTTTGTATGATCCCTCTTATTTTGGTAAAATAATTAACAATTACCACTGCAAAGTGTATAAAATTGACCACAACTGTACATCAAGTATATAAAATGTGCAAAATTAATATAAAACTATCTGCCTATTTTCACTAGAATTAATAATTCATAAAAGGTGGAAAAAAATTAATTAATAGTTGATTAAGATGTAACCGAAAGATGTTTTCATCCATTGTTGTCGCTGTCGGACAATGCTACGGTGTTTAAAAAAAAAATTATATATATATTCTCATATTTTGTAATAACCTTTTTATTTTTGTACATTTACATTTTTCTCATTCAAATTGTTTTGTTTGGAGGCTCTGCCTGACAAGTTCTCACACAGAAACCGTCGCCTGATCCACTGCATTCATTTTGCACTTGTTGCCAGAGAATAAAGAAGTGCTGGTGTCTAAACGATGAAATATTCTCTCATGCAGCCTAAATGTCAGTGGTGTAATGCAGTGAGCCCCAGGGCTCTAAAGAGAAGGGCTGAGAGAGTAAGACAACAAGGGAAAGGCAAGAAAGAGAAGATGGGTAAAGGTGATAAATGATGTAACTGCTGGGTTCATCCCTGACACACCACACTAATGCGCAGTACAGCTTCTCGGAGACAACACATATGAGGAAAGATGCATTTAGTCACTTACATTTATACTCCAAGTAGACACTTTTTGTTACTAAAGCCATTTGTAATGAAATACACAACTCATTCTATTCTAGTCATCCAATTACGAGTGCATTAGTTTGTGAGAGCGCGTGATATGATTCTACTTTTGATGTCTCCTGGAACTCCTTGTGCTACAAGGATCTACTCCAACAAATTCTCATTAGCAAAACAACAGAAATCTGTTAACAAATGGCAAAATTAGCACTGGGCTGGAGAGGCTCAGACATATGTTTGAGTCAAGCTGGATATGGGAGAGCCAGCTGCTGCAGCAAGGGCTGATGGGTAACAGCCAACAACAGCCAAAGAAAGAGTGTTTGTGCGCAATGGAGGAAAAAGATTGACATTATCTGAAACCAAGGTGAGCATATGAGAAATAACAAGTCCCTCTAGCCCCTCCTGTCTCTGGTCATGATATCAGACTGCCAGAGCTGATGATTCCATGCTTGGCTTCCATCAAGTGCCTCTCCACCAGGTGCTGACATTTCATCTGAAAGAATTAGTCTACGCTTTCCACAACACCAATTTACTTTCTTGATAGATTGAGTATGAAAACAGGTCTTGACCTACAATGTGTGTGTGCATCAGAATAAGGTGGTTTAGTAAGATAACTGACTAAAATAGCAATGCTGCAAGCTTAACATTTCTCAGTAGGATGATAGAAGCTCAAAACAGTGCATCTTTCCCCTAACTAACTACATTTTCCTTTGAATAAGCCTAACAAAATGCTAAATCACTGTATTTTGTCACGTTGTATTCCGCACACAGCCTAACAATGAGTGAGCGAGGTGATAATCTCACCTAAAACATCCTCTCTTTGAAGTAGTATTTGAAAAGTCAGATTTATTTTAGTAAATCAGTTCATTTGGACAAGTTTCAAACTGGTTCAAAGAAAGATTTACCAGTTTATTGGAATCCCTGTGCAGCATTTTACATCTTTTTGCACTGAAATGTTCAATTAAATGCCGCAGTCCATCATGTCTGACTAGGTTCTATAAATTAAGGAGTTTCTAGTTTTATTAGCTATATTTAAATTAAAATTCAAGTTTGATGTTGTCACTCTCATTTGGATTCTCGTTTTTCTGTCATGTAAATACTTGTGCAAATACATACTTTTTCTTAATAACTTGTAGTGTAGCTAATTGGATCTTTGACGTAGTTGAACTTATTTATAAGAGCACTATGGAAGCACTATGGCAAAAATCCATTACTGAAAATCCATTACTTTTAAGCGAATTCATAAAAATTTGCATTCAAAACTGTTTTGGCTTTGCCCCAATACACTCTTACAAGTTTACAATAATGATTTCTATTTTGAGCAGTCAGGTTTGATGAATTTGGGTTTATGTCATGTGGGATAAAAAGTCTGGCTGCTATAGTGACATATATGTTACTTTCTTAGTCTGCCTTGTACACCTTTCTTCTAACTATTAGTTTGTGTATCTAGTCAGATCTGAATAACCTGATCTGATCTGACTAGCTTGAAAAGATACAGTTTCAAGCTTCCCCAAATAGCTTAATTTCAAGTAGGGCTGCATGATAATGGTTAAACTGATCAATACTATTATTAAATCACAATTATTGTCAGGAATTTCTTTCTACATTTACATTTTACACATCTCTCAAAAGCTAAACCTGTGAAATTACCAATATTAACTCCAACAATTTGCACAATATTTCAATGTTTTTCCATTTAAAAACAAAAATAACATTGCATTGTGGTACAGAGATTGCATGAGTTTATATATTCAGCAATCACATTTGCAAAAAATACAGTCAAGATTTCATGTTTAGATTCATTAACAGTTCATCGCCGAGAAGGTTTGAGTGCAGATTTAGTTGCAGCAAACAGGGCAAAATGGCCTCGTGAAGGAACAAAGTTTGGCTGTATCAGAGTAGATGATCACTAAACTCAAACATACATGTTTTCAGTCATTTTCAGATCATCATTTTTTTTCAGTGCAAAGTGTGTGCTCGTAGTTGCCAGATTGTGGAGAAATAAATATTAAGGTCCATTAGTGATAATATTACAGTTTTAAAAATTATTCTAAATTTAAAATGATAGCACAGCCCACTCCATAACTATATTGCTGGAATCACTTTCAAAGCAATTTTTTTCCAGCTAATGAACAACAAAAACAATGACAGCCAATCAGAATCTATCCTGCTTTGAAGAGCTAGAGCATTTAAAGCATCATGCTTATAATAAACAAAGTGTTATCATCCGTTGGTAGCTAACGTAGTTATCATCATTATAGTTATCTTTAAAGTTATCGTTCTTGGTGAGAACGGGCCTTTACACTGGGCAGAAAATTATCCTTTTAAAAGCAATAATCTGATTAGGGGATTTGGCAACCCCAAGCACATAAACTTGCTGGCTTGTTATCGATACAAGATAACACAAATGTCAAATGAAAAAAAATAACATTTACAGGATAAATAATCAGTGGACAAATATCGCAGACGATTATGCTTCATCGACAGCAGCAATAATTGTGATCACGATTAAAATACAAGTTAACGTTCAGGCCTAGTTTCAAGGTAACAAACCAATATAAAAAATTTTAACAACGAATATGCTCTTTGTACTTTTAAGCTATTCATTTCAGATTCATTCATATTCCAAGTTCGAAACAAAGTGGGAAGTCATAACCATGTACCCAACAGCAAGGCATCTCTCAATTGCTAGCTTTTGGCAAAGCCACACAGACTTCTGCAAAACTATCACTAGCATATCCACCGCTGTGCATGAGGGCATCAGGACAGACCATTTGAGCTTTATAAATAGTGTAGTAGGTCAGTGCGGCTCTATATATTATTTTTATGAAAGAAGAAGTGAGGACTAACGAGGCTGCAGGGTTGGAAAGGGCTCAGGAGTGGAGCACCAACGTTGTCAGGCCTGATGTTTTCATAAAGCTCATCTCAAAGCCTGTGAGCAGTTACTCCACCTCTAGAGATCATAAAAACAGGGATTATATTAATTTTCTGTCAGCCTGGGTAAAGTCTTTGCACATCAGAGATTGATTTTTGGTACATTCATAGCAGTCAAATAAGCTTCTGTGAAGTGTGAACTTTAAAATCGGAGCTAGATTCTCTTTCTCTACTAAGGGAAGTTGAAGAAGAAGTGACCAGAATAGAACTGTCACCCATCTTCACAGAGAGAAACACTGATTTAGATGTGTGTTGGTTTGACAACATGAAGACACCCAAAACACAATCAAGCAGGACAGATAAAAAGTGAATCACACTGCCTGGACTACAGGCTAAAAGAAAGATGCAAACAGAAAACAAAAAATCAAACATATGAAGAGAACGTAAAACAGGAACCTCCATGTGAACCTCATGCCAGACAAAAACACACAAACACACCAGGGAGAACCATGGTGAAAAAGTAAGATGCTGCCTGAAAGAAATGTTTATATAAGTGGTAAAATAGTGCATTAGAGTATACAGGAATTTTAAATAATGCTCAATGGATTTCTATGGTTAGGCTTCTCAAATAAATAGGAGTAATAGTAATAATAAAAATAATGAAACCCACTTTTCCCTCAGAGTAAAAAATAAAACAAATTTAAAATTAAAATAAAATAGTCATACTATGAAATATAATTTTGCAATTTGAAGAAATTAAGCTGCAATTATGAGAAAGTCACAATTCTAAAATTGTAATTAAGAAACCACTGTGCAGTTCTGAGATATAAAGTCTCCGCTACGAGAAATAAAGTTGCAATTATGCAAAAATCACAATTATCTTTTTATTTGTTTACTCTTGAGGCAACGCATAGTTGATAATAATGTTTGCAATAATGGTTTATAATAATGGTTTGCAATAATGTAAGATCTGCAGACCATGCAAAAAACATGGCTGATTTTGTCCAAGAAATGGGTAACATGGTGCAACACTATACTGTAATTGATTGGAACTTTAAATGGCAATTGATATGGACACACTGGTGCTAGTGAAAGTGTTTTTGCTCAGTAAGGAAGGACAAATATCTCTGAAGGCAATCAAAGGGGATTTTTGCTTTGTAACATCATAAAATGGCAATTTCAGAGCTTTATCAGCGTTGTGTGACACTATTTAGCAAAAATTCAATAACTTCAATAACACTTCCATGTTGCAGTGGGAAGACTCAGCGACAAGAATGAGCTTATTTCAAGCCACAGCCTGCCACAGATTGATCAGATTAACAGTCATATCATGGCATCTGGTGAAACAGTATTGTGCATGTCATACCATATGACACTGGAACTGAAGGCAAATACAATATATTCATCTTAAGAAACTACAATCCACACAATTATGTCTTTTAAATTAAGATCTTCCACCCACCTTGTTTTCATCCAATATAAGGCATTTCCCTGTAGGATTTCCCTCCTACCAATGTAAAAGGTCATACACATTATCTCTCTGAAGAATCACAGTAATTAAATATAATCTCTTTCATCATGAGACAGATACAATAAAGATGTCAAGTGCAAAGAAAACAAGACAGTACAAGGACAGAATTAAGACATTATAACACAATGAAGAAAGGAATTAGATTCAAACCATTAGTTCAAGCAGCCCAGTCTCAGGAAGTCAAGTTTGTTATATTATATTTAGAGCTGTCAATTCAATATGATAATTTGGTGTGATTAATTATGGAAAAAATAATGTTTTAAAACGTTTAACTGTAACACCCAGCAGTGTTTCGTGGCTGAATGAATACACGTTTTGAACAAATCAAGCGAGCCAATGACTCAGTTACACATTCATAAGCACAGTCGCTTTATTTCTGAATGAAATAGCCATTTGAATAAATAGTTTGAATGGATAACTGAATGCAGAGCCGATCCTCCATATACACAAAGTACGCAAGCTGCGTAGGGCCCCCGAAACACCAGGGGGCCCTCTTGCTCTCAAAGATGATTTAATTTTAGTTTTGTTTTTGAATTTGGCCAGCGGTTATGAAAACATGAATGTAAATGTCTTTTAATGCGGTTCGCTGTCACCCTTTCTACGTAAAAATCAGTTAAATCATGTAACGTCAATGTCACAGTCTCTTGCTCGAGACAAAAAAAAAAAAAAAAAAAAAAATTGCAAAGCGTACCGAGCCACGGTAGAGACACTGTTTCTCAAGTGCTTTCCGTGAGTGTGATTCGAGACAGAGTGAAACACGGACAAATGCGTAATTTTTTGATCAATTTGAGTTTAATTTAATAAATTGGCAATAAAGTATATTATATATTATATTATATTATATATATTAGATTAGATTAGATTAGATTAGATAAGCAGATGTCCAAAACGGTACTGAGGGTTTCTAGGCAAGCTGATTCATTAATAAATGGCATTTAAATAATTCATAATGGTGAAAATGTCATGTCTTGCAGTTGTTTGCCTTGCTTCTTAACATCAGCTGTATACTGCAGTCTTGTACTCTAAAGAGACACAATCTGGGGCGTTACAAACACACCCACGGACAAGAGTGACTAATCTAACACGAGGAGTCGCACACTGTTGTGCTTATTAAAGGGGTCATATGATGTTGCTAAAAAGAACATTATTTTGTGTATTTGGTGTAATGCAATGTGTTTATGTGATTTAAGGTTAAAAAAACATTATTTTCCACATACTGTACATTATTGTTTCTCTCAACCAGGACAGGGTCAGAAAATAATACTGAGTGCATTTTCTTCTGCTGTACTACATTAACAGAAACATCAACAAACACCAAACAGCTGCACAAAGCAAGACAGCAAAGATTTTGTTTCATGGAGCATGAATAAGGAGCCTGTTTCCATCTCTACTCTGAAATACACCGGCCCTTCTGGGTTTGGAGTGGCCCATGACCCATCAGGCCAGCGTGCAGCTCAGAGGGGCCATCCATCACTGGGCCACGGCTGCAGCCTGGGGATAGATTTGCACTCCCCCAGCTGACTCATCCATCAGCACTGGCTACCCTGCATACTCAAGCAACATGGAGAGGCCCAGCAAGGCCAGGCAATGTCACACTCTTCCAAACCTGCCAAATGCCTTGAGATAAGCACAATGAAACCAGCGACCAGAGGCTGCTTTATTGCTTTCCTCTAATGGGACCTCAGTGCTGGGAATATTCACATACTGTATATTTGCATGATTTATTGCATGGCAGAACAGATGTTGCTGAAAAATGCCCAGGACAAATCTGCTAATATTTCCGAACTGCACTATTTAAACATAATCCTCGCTCAATTTTGTTTGGTTTATAGTTAAAAAAAGATTAATTGCAGATAAATTCTTTTAAAATTTTATAATCAGGGATTTATGAAATATCAGTACCATAACGGTTATTAGATATGTAATTGTGTGTGCTCATTTATTGTTATATTTAGATTACCTTTGCCATCATCTAACATACACTTAAAGTTAATCTTTAAAAACACTTTTAATTTGTTAAATGTAATCTTTAGCACATTTTAAAATATAAATTTTTTATACTGTACATTTATAATGTTGCAATAGTAAACATAGCATTGAAAAAATTATGCTTATTTTTAGCATCTTAATGTATGGTAAAATTTCACAATAAGGTACCATTTGTTAACATCTGTTGTGACCTGAGCTAACTTGACCTAACAATGAACAGCTGTTTTTATATTAACTAACGTAACAAAGATTAATAAATACTGTAACAATGTATTGCTCATTGTTAGTTAATGTTATTTAATGCATTAACTAAAGTTTACTAATGGGGCCATATTGTGTCAGCTAGTTTATTTAGACAGAATTTAGTATCAGCAATTTATTGGTTATCTGTCATAACTTGTATTATTAATTACTGGATTAATAATATCAGCCAGAATTTCTTTTCTTTTCAGAATTACTTTTCTTCAAATTGACCTTGTTTTAAGCATGTTTAGATGTTTTTACTGGAAAACAATCCAAGAAGAAATTCTGATTAAGAAAACTATTTTTGCAGCTCTCTCTTTCATATGTTACTGTACTATTTCTGAAACATTACAGGAACTATCAGTAGCTCCAAGAGCTAACCAGGAGCGATCTCTGATGCAATCAGCCTGAAAGATGATGACGAGGAAGCAGAGAGCAGAATTTGCATGCGGCTTAACTCAAATCCAGCGCATAGGAGTTTAATGAAGGAATGGTATCGCAAGGTTAATGACGACGCAAAGCCATTTTCACAGAGCATCTCTGGGCTGCCATGGTGACAAAAGGTCTCAGAGTGTGTGCATGTGTATTTATAATGTTGGCACGACAATGTGTCCCCAAGTGTCAACAGAGCGGATGAGAAAAGTATACGCATGTGTATTGGCACGACAATGTGTCCCCAAGTGTCAACAGAGCGGATGAGAAAAGTATACAGTTGTCACAGTTGTCACT
>NW_015641122.1:145841-193792 GCF_001515625.1 Sinocyclocheilus rhinocerous
CTTTGACTGACAGCAAGAGGCCAGCACCGTTAGCAATTAAAAACTTTAATTAATCAGAGCTATTTAAAGATGCCCATTCATCCCCCTTGGCAGGCGCACAGACGAGAACGAAAGATAAACGACAAAGCTCTCCCCCCTTCCCCTCCCTCTTCTTCCTCCCCTTCATCTCTGCACCTCTCTCTCTCATGCCTCCATTCAGTGAACTAAAGCTGGTCTGCATGACCAGAAGGACTCATTATCAGCAGTGTGAGATTTCTACGGCTTAATAAAGTAACTATATTAATCTTTAAGAGCTAATCTGAATCACTGGAGGTCTGTAATTTGTGATGCTTATTAAAGCAAGCACAACTATTACTATAGCTCATGCTTAGGGTGAGAGATCTGAACAAATCGTTTGTGCTACAGATGTGAAAATACTTCAAATGGTGCGGCTTTGTGGAGGAGAGGTGTGTTATTTTTCCAATCGATCAAACGTACGATTTTTACCTGGTGGATGATAAAGCAGGTGAAAGAATCCTACACTGATGGAAAGAACCGAGACATATCTAGAGACCATATCAAAGAGATTGTGGGTGGACTCTTTTGACAACCTAGCAACCATCCAGAACTCCCTAGTAACCAACTATCCGTCAGCACTGTAGCATGCAGCACTCATATTTTCTAAAGGAAATTTAGTTGCTACCAGTTCAATAACTGGAGCACTATAGTTAGCCACCTTTAAGAATTGTAGAGCAAATATTTTTAAACGGGTAACATGCACTTAATCTTTTTTAATTGGGATTTTGTCACAAAGCAATGGTCTTGATTGAGAGGTCTCTTCAGCTTACAGGAAAACACTCTGGGGTCAAAACACAGTATGTGGGCGGTTCATCATTTACTGGCTGTCATGACTCTCAAATGGGACGTATAGTGACTGATGCCCTCAAAGGCTGATTTGTGCTGCCCTGTGCATAGCACGGCTCAACAGAGCATCCTCTTTTATCTCTGCTCCCTTTAAACAGGGACTTCATGATGAAACTAGTTTTTAAACTTTAATCAGCATTGTTAGGCGGCAAAGTAATTGCTTGTTTTGTCGCAACACTCAGTAATGAAAATGAGGGTGATATTGTTCAAACGTGAAAACATTGGCACTGAAGAGACAGATGCATCAAGAACATTGTGAAAGGTCAACCGTTAATCTTAACACAAAATCTGTGATTCTACCTAATCCATTAATTACATTTTACCTGCAAGCTACATGGGAAACATAAAAGCCTTAATGGCACTTTCAAACTAGCTGAAATGGAAATGAAAACTTCACAATTTCCCTAATTTAAATAGGACAGACAAACAGACAGAAAGACAGACAGACAGAACATTTACAATAACTGCGTTGGTTGAACTGCAGTACTGAAGGATAATGTTTGTATAGTGCTGTACACAAGTGCCTCATTCTCTAGTTAGAAGACTAATGTTGTGTGAAAAGAACATTCAAGAGCTCTCACAAATGTTCAGATAGGCAATTCCATCCCTGAAAATATTCAGCCACTGTGCTACGAACACAAAGCGGAAATTGGTCCTTTGAGAAGCTGTAAACAAACCACTCAGACATATATACAGTTACCGTATGACAATACAAGCAGAAGGGCAGCCACAAGTGTGACATCAAATACATCAAACATTTACACATAAAGAGCATACATGGACACACACACACTTACACACCTCATCACCACCAGCAGCTCACTCAGTGAGTCACACATGCTGACAAGGAAATGGACAAAACAATTCATCGATCTCCCTTGGGAACGGCCTCTGTCATGCTCATATTTCTACTCTTTAGTATATGTCATGTTAAATCAATATTTTGAGTGCTCATGTGCCATGTTTTATTGAAGTTAAAATCATTAGTCGTTTATAGATTATACACCAGAGTAATACATGAAACCTCCAGACTAGACGTATCAAAATTGTACAGTAAAAACATAATTTATCATTCCATTAACTGAATGCAGGTATTGCCTCCTTACAGATTTGGCTGTTATTCCATCTAAGTGTAAATAATTCTTGCTGCATGAGCAACGTTCAATAAACACAAACCTTGGGGCCATATACAGTCTCTAGCACAAATAACCTTGCTGTAAAACTTACAAATATTATAATACTGTGGCATCTTACTCATCCTGATATCAACTGCACTGCAAAAAAATAATTTTCTTAATCAGGATTTTTGTTTACAAGTAAGTTTTATTTAATTATTTATTTCTTATATATTTCTTGAATTAGGTTTATTTTTCCTACCCCATTGGGTAAATACTTATTTCTTTTGTTTTAAGCATAAATCTTGCTAAATGAATTTTTAAATGTGGATTTATGCTTAAAACAAGCCATATATATATATATATATATATGCACCAATTAAAGTAAGTTAAATACATTTAATTTATATTAAATTTCATTAAATTTGTTAATTTTATTGAATTAGTTTAATGACTTACATGTGATATTAAATTTGTAAATTAATCTTTGATTTTTAGATATTTTCACTAAAGAAGAAGACAAAAATACTTAAGAAAATTAGGTTTTGCACTGTGTGAAGTCCCTGAATGATAAGAAAATCAAATCAGCTGTTATATGTATTTTTTGCTGAGTACAGAATAATCTTGAATGGTGGAGCTGATGTTTTATGTATCTGCTTTTATGAAGTGCTGGTCTTGCTCTTACCAGTGAAAGAGTGATGGTTCCAGTGGTGGGGTGGCTTATCTTTGTGAAGAGCCTGTTCCCCAGAAACCCCTTCTTTACCAGAGACCTATCAGTTTCAGCCAGGTTGGCACAGTGTAATGGTAAAACTGACCTTTAATGTGTTTTCTAGAGTAATGTTAAAGCATACAAATGAAGTAACACACTGCCTGAGGAGCAAACAAAAGAGACACAATAAAAGCACCACACAACACAATGAAAACACAAAGAAATTCAAATAGCATGTCAAAAATTGATGCTTTAAGATAATTTCAATTAAAACCACTGCAAATGACTCGAGTGCATATACAGTAGAAAGTCACAAACCTTCTTGAAAATGAAGAGCGCGATTTCTCTTCACTAGCGTCAAACAATTACGACTGTTTTCAAACATGTTTCTCAAACACTCCGCGCCCCGCCTCAAACTCACGCCATTGCCCGCGTTTAGCAGCCGTTTAAGTGTCTGAAACCAGCAGCTAGCAGCGGCCAATCGCGTGACTGGCATTCGCGTCTCAATCCAGCAGCAGCCAATCGCGTGACTGAAGCAAAACTCCCTAATGTGATTGAAATCAGAACTATATTATTATTATTATTATTAAATTTTATAAAGTGTGGCAATGTTGTTATGTATAAAATGAAATAATTGAATTGTATAAAATGTATACAGTCAGTCCCGAATAATTATAATTATTTGAAGCTTATTCATCCACAGGAAATTCGCAATGAAGCATTTCTTTGGATCTGTAATTGTCTCATATTTTTCACCCCTCATCAGCACAGAACCAAGGAAATTGCAACTTTTTTTAACTAATACATTTGTAAAATGTTCATAAAATACTTTACATTATTAGGCTACAGATGAGTTTAATGCTTCTTTATGTAAGAATGCATGCATGCAGAGTATGTTTGTTATGCATTACAGTAGGCTGGTGTCAGTTTATAGCAGATGAAAGTGAAAATACTCTGGTATACCTCCAACCTACTTAGCCTTACTTAGAATGGGTTTTCATGTCAGCACATTAACAACAGCTGCTTTATTGAATAGGCCAGCCATTATCTTCCTTTTCAAGACTACAAAGTGGAGACCAATTCCAGTTAAGTATGTGTTCTGACGCAACATAGGGGACGAGGAAGAGGAACGGCCCGGATAATTGGGTTAATTGCAAAAAGCATGCAATTAGCTCTAATTGCAGTATAACTATGGCTGTATTCAGAGGTAGGCCTACTGATTCACTGCAGAGTAGCTATAGTATATCTTTAACAATGTCTTCTAAAAATCGGAAGCAAGATATGTGCGACAAAAAGCATTTATAAAGGTCTATCAGATGTCATGTTTTGGGCAGATAATGAGATGTGATTTTTAAAAACTCCTCAGGGCTCTGGACAGTGGACACAAGGGAATCAAGAAATGGAGTCACAGGAAACCTGGTATCAAGAATCCAAGACATCAGACCTCCGCTGTGTCCCAATTTGCATATCTGCCCCAAATAGTATGCAAGATCAGGATGTTTCTGTCTCAAACATAGTATTTTGAAAACAGTATTCCAAAGGTGAACTGGGAAAAGTGTTTGTGATGGTGAGGTGATGAGGACAGCAAGAGCTGTCACAGACATTTTAAAATGTTTAAACCTGAAAGTAATAGGCCTAATTAATTTAATGAGTTTTACATTTACATTTACTTTTAGTCATTTAGCAGACGCTTTTATCCAAAGCGACTTACAATTGAGGACAATGGAAGCAATCAAAATCAACAAGAGAGCAATGATATGCAAGTGCTATAACAAGTCTCAGTTAGCTTAACGCAGTACAAGTAGCAAGGTTTTTTTATTATATAATAAATAAAAAGAAAGCAGATAGAATAAAAAAAGAATAGAGCAAGCTAGTGTTAGAAGCCTTTTTTGTTTTTCATGTTAGTTTTCATGAATTATCATATATGTGCGTATATGTGAACATAAACAGTGCATGACAAGACAATTTTATGATGTATTAGATACCAATAGCCTACTGGGGCACGTTTACTGATTTCAAGTCAGAATTTGTTCCCACTTGGAATAGTGCAACAGAACTTCAGAGTTTTACACAGTATATTAAAACATAAATATGTGTATATTAATTAATGATCTTATTGCATGATAACCGAATCTATTTAGAGACAGGAGTCTTTTTCCTCTTGATACATATACACCTACAAAACAAATGCTGTTTTCTGAGCATCAGACAGACTGTCGGATGTCAGATATTAAATACAAGCATCCACCATCTGGACTGAATGGAATGTAAAATTTCTAGCTACTGACACATAAACTAGCCTATTTTTCTATCAGCAGTGTAGGCCTAATACATAGCCTATTTGTCTGATGAGGCTGATTTACAAGATCACAGCATGTAAGAGAATTTGTACTAGTTGGTTGCACATTTGCATATGTTTAGATTTGGCGCCCTCTAGACAAGCACTGATGCTGAACCTGTGGAAGAAGCTCAGTGATTCTTACAGATTTCACAGCTGAGAATAATTTCTATAAAGCGCATTATGTCCCTCCCAATTCAGTCAGTAGCCTATAGCGAACATAACCTGGCCTGTTGACTGATGCTTCATCAAAGAACGGTTTATTTAGGGGGTTTGTACATTTATAGAGAGCAAAGCAACGTTTTTGTTCATTCATACACGCATATTTTCGTTTTTGTGTTATAACATTATTAAAATATTTAAGAATTTAAATCATTTAATAGTATAGCAATGAGTCGTTCGTATACATGTTGATTTATTTATATTTATTTATTATTTTTTTATTATTGCTGTACAGTTTGCGACAAGGAGGGAACAGCTGGAGAAAGATCAACTGCATTGCGAGTCTTCAGTCACAGGCTGTAAGCTGAACCCTTAAGAATACTAATATAAACGCTGAAGGGTTCAGCGTATTCAGTAAGTTGTCAAATATAGATATTTTGACACGTTCGTTTTACAATCTGTGGGCTTTTTATATAATACTTGCCAGTTGTCCCATTCAGATCACTCTTGGAGATTTGTCAGTTACTTCCAAGAACTCTCGGAAGCCTTCCCTAATAAATCACTGAGCCACGAGAGGTCGTGATTTCACCGTTCAAGATCTATTATAGTCTACACTACTTAAAAGCTTTTTGTGCAGTATGGAAAAAAACACCAATATTCAAGGTACACTTATTAAGTAGAATAATGAGCAGCAGAGTAATATAGATGTGTAAAGATTCTGAAGCAACGCAGTGGCGTTAAATACAGAGGTTGTTTTACGACTGATTTATTATTCAAATAATGTCTGTGGTTAACAGTACTTGAACAAAGTTTCATTTTAATAACCCATCATAAATCCCCCTCCCCCTCCCTATTTAGCGCTATTTATAATAGTAAATGTAAACTTTACGAGGAAGTCTCGATGTTGCTGCATTATTAAGTCAGTTGACATATGAGTATTCACTCCAGAGAGGATGAAATCCTATTGACCACAGCTGCCACTTTATGACAATTCCACTTAACAGCAACCTCTTATTACCAGCAGGCGGCACTTGTTAGCTATGGAAAACAATGGTATTATGATCAACATGTGAAATCAATGTGTTGATTTTAAGACCCTATTATTTTTTTTATTATTATTATTATTCATTTTTATTTTTGCTTACAAAATGTATAATAGTATGGATGTAATATTTTAGTTGCTACTAAAAATCAACATTTCCTCTCAAAAGGTCTACGAATTGCCTAAAAATCTTTCAATTGAGAATTTCACCAAAAAGAAATAAACAGGACATCATGTCAACTTGGAAATGTGCTTGACATTTATAAAGGCAATAAAATGGTGAATTCTGAGTATGGTACATACACAAAGTTGAAGGCACCTTGACTTACCCAAACATTAACAGTTCTGCCTTGGATTGAACCAAAGGCAAACAAAACAAATGCTGAAAACAGAGGCTTGAACCCTTGCATTTAGAAATCTATTCTCAACTATACAATCTTTATTCATCATGAATAAAAAGCTAATAAGACAATAGTGGTGTTGTGATGCCTAAAATATATTATTTCATATATTTAAATATGAAACTCCTAAATTTGCTTTTGTCGCCTAAAATAGTTTTTCTTAGTTGCGTGTACACTGTGCATTGTTGATCTATCTGAAATAGCAAATGTGTGCAGTCACCTCTTATATAAATGTGATTGATTATTTATTATACAAACACTTATTTATATACTCAATAAATTATATTCTTTAATTTCAACAAACTATTTATTGTACTACATATTCTTAGAGAAGTGTGGCTTTTTTCTGCAGATTTTGAGACTTTGATTGTCATAATTTTGTACTGCTGAGTATTTCAATTTGTGTGTTTGTGTAATGGTCTTAAAAAAAAAAAAAAGGAGTTACTTAATATTACTGGGGCGCTCAGTATTTTCTATACACAAAATCTTTAGGTCTTATTGACTCTTGTTACTGTACACTTCATGTTACTGCACATTTAGGGAAGCATATGTAACACTTACTGCTGTAAAACGTCATTTTTGGCCACTCAAATCATCAAAGCAAATACTTCAAGTTAAAACGCTGCTGGATTTCTCCCAGCGCAGATAGTTACGGTTTTTGCTCCAGACGTGGAATCACATCAAGTTGCAGATGGAAGATCTTAGTGAAGGACACGTTGAGTGGATCATGGTCAGACAAAATATCTCAGCTCTGATGATAGACTGCTATCAAAAGTCAGCATCAGACAGAGTCACCACAGGAACTGATGTGTCTGTTGAGCAATAGCTGTGTGTACATGGCACCCTGCTGCACTGTTTTCCATGCAAAATAAGGAGAAAAATTATTCAAACCTTCTCTACCTCATTTACTCACATAATACACACCCTGAGATACTCATTCATCCTTAGAGGAGGAGTGTATTAGCCCATTGTGCAGTGATTCCCCCCTAAATTATCCCTCTAAGAGGAGCAGCAAGCCATGTTGTGACATAATGAGTGGTAATCTGAAGCTACTCATAGTGTTTGGTATAGTGCATCTCTGCTGCAGTGGGTGGAAAGGGGATGAGGTCATTTATTAAGCGTGATGGTAGCATAAGAAGTAGGGATGTAGCCTTCGTCCCCGTTGTTCCTCCGCACTCGCGTCCACCCGTCGCCCTTATCCTCCTCCACTACAAACAGCACCTCCCCTTCTTGCATGGAGATGGTTCCCTCACTGGAGCCTGTGGACAGATGGAGGAGAGACTTAGAGGAAAAGAGGTGGGTACGATATTTGCAAGTGCTTGAGTGAAGCTGTATAATCGTACCTGGGAAATTATAGAGTGCTGTGCATTGACCAATAGGTGCGGCGAGTTCCTCTTCCTCAAATTCGTCATCAAATTCAGTGTAGATGGCCTGGGAGGAGTCAGTGTCATCTGAGATAGCTCCAGGACTGAAAGGAACATGGGAAAATTATTTTTATGTAAACACAATCTGATCACCATAACCAGATTAAAGCAATATAATGATTTATAGAAATCTTAACAAGACAGCTGGCATTTGCTTGTATTAATCTGAATTTTGTTTATTTATATCTGTGCATATCCACATTACCAAATACTTTTACAGTGTTTATTTACATAAGGTCCTGTGCAAATAAAAAAAAATTCCAATAGCCGTGAAGCATGTAAACCTCTTTTTCAAAATAAGGATTAATCAGAATACACACCATAATCAGAAAATAGTGTTTTCTGAAATAAAACTGACCTGTTGGGGTTATGAGCACCGTTATTGTTCAGAGAGTGTGTCGAGTATCGTATCGAGTCTCCTCGGCCCCCTGCTTCTGCGAGCCAGGACTACAACAAACCAAGACACAAGTGTGTTGAGAAAGTCTTTATGAAGCGTATAAAGATTTACAGAGAGTATTAAACTGAAACCTCATATTTGTTGAGTTCTCCTCTCAGTCTTTCCATGTTTTGTGCCGTCTGAGTGATCTGAGGTGCCAGACTGGCAGGATCTCCCATCTGAGGGTTCTTTTCATAGACATCTTTCATTTTACCCAGAGCCTCACTGCACAGAGATATAAATATATTTGTTTAAGATAGCGAGAGCTTGATTGTAACAGAGAAAGGCAAAGAACAAACAGTTATGGTTACTTGTGGCACTCAACACCACTGATTCCTCAGAGACCTGAAGAGCTTAGTAAACAAAGCCCGGACCCCGGCAACCCTGTGGATTCAGCTGTGGCCAGTTGTCATGGCGATAGTTGTCGGAGAGACAGCATGGCAGGCTACTCACCTCTGATCAATTTCCTTCTGCAGCTCCTTGCTGATGTCATCTATCTTCTGCTGCAAGCGTTTCCTGCGCTGCTCGGGAGGAAGATGGGTGAAGCCCTCAGAGTCCACAGGCTGAGGAGATGGGCAGGGAGATAGTGTCACTCACAGAGATTCACACAAACAAACAGCCACCCCTCCAACACCACAAGCCAAGCAGTGACAGATGTGAACCAGAGAGCCCACAGTGAGAGTTCAGATTTGCAGGAGGAAAAGCTGTACTGTAGCAATTCATCACCAGGGTAATTATACCATCTGTTATAATTGTTGCTCTTAAACACTACAGGCTGTGTGCTTTAACAAGATTTTGGCAACACATTTTTTCATTTATGACAGGTAAGTCAAGGAGAAATGCTTAAACAAGCTATACATAAACAGTTTACTCAAAAGGAACGTTCTGGGTTAAATAAAATTGTAGCTTTTTAAACACAATCTGTGGCATGTTGTCAATGACTACAGTCAGTATTTTTTTAATGAATCCATGCGGCATGAGGGGTTTGAAGAAGGAATGTGAAGCTGATATTTGTTACATGAAATATTCAGTAAAATGTTTCATATGTGCTCTATAAAATAAAGTCAAAATAATCCTTTCAAATTAGGACTACTGTTCTAGGCGTATGAAATTCTAGTTATGCATTGTTAATGTAACTGATGTGGTACAGAGTTTGCTCTATGTAAATAGAGTGTTACATGGGTTACATATCATTGCATAGAAATAGTGAAGGTAAAGCCCTAAGTACAGCTACTTTAGTTTTGATCCAAGTGCTTGGCATATGTGTACAACTGAAATCACAGTATACATTTGCTAGCATATGTGAAAATACAAGCGCAATACAGAGTTTGGGCCTAAAAACCAAAGTACATTCAAGTTTTTATCAGCATAGTACTCAACTCACACAGCTAGATACTTCCCAACCATGCACATGAATTTTTCTGCGTTAATTAGTTTGTTCAAAAAGTAGCAACACCAGCCCATTGTTTCATGGCTGAAAAAGAAACAGACGAGACGTTGACAGATGCTTGTGGTGTGAGGGCCTTAAGAGATACCTGAAGCTCTAGTTAAACAAAGACTGGTAAATAGCGCAGACACTGGACAACGATTAAACTTACTAGTGTGCATGTGTCAAGTATACTTAGAAAGGCAGTGCAGTTGCCTGTGCATATACGCTAAGCGTTTGCTTCAAAACTGAAGTATACTTTTAACTTTTGTGTGTTTACTGGCTTTAGATTATAAGGTTGAATATTACTCTGAGCAGCCAGGGTTGGTATCAACACTAGCCTAATGCTAACACATGCTAACAATGTTAAAATGTAATGGCTATACTATCAAAAAAAGATAGTTTCATATTTTTAGCATTTCTAGTGCTGTAGACTTACCCCATAGATATCCACCATAAGTGTATTGCTGTTTTCTGTTGTTTTTACAAACCCGAGATACAAATGAGGACAACAGAGTTAAAGTTGCATTTAACCTGGAATATTCCTTTGAGTAACCCACAATTAATTTATTTAAACCATGTGCATAGATTTAACAATGCAACTTTAAAACATGTCTAATACAGTACACCATAACAGCCTGGCTTCAGCATCAGTGCATATATTCTTTGTGCTGCAGTGTCTCAGCCTGGAATGGCTTGTCACTGTTTAAGAGCCATGATGGATAGTATTGTAAATTAACCCAGAGGCTGCTGTGCCTTGCGTTGAAAATGGCCACCTCTACAATAGTGAATGATAGAAAAACTGTCATTTCAGTGTAGAAGGTGGTCATATGTGAAATCCTCACAAGCAGAAAATGATCCGATTAAAACAGAGGGAGTGAAATATACATGTACACAGCATGCCCACACCACTTTAAAATGATTACCGTTAGCTTTTCTGGAGTAAACTGAGGAAAAGAGATATACACAAACAGTGTTTGATAAGCTGGCATCACACTAGCCGATTTCTTAGTGTCTCTCATGCAGGTCACTTCACTTTTGTCCAGTACCACATCTCACAAAAGCAGCTCTGACCGCAGTTACAAACACTAGTTTCAGAGTTTAAGCTTTTTGGGTGACCTGCTTCTTCATTAATTCAACTGTAGGAACCTGAGGTATCAATGGAATATCATGGGAAGAAGAATCATGATACATGATTATATTGGCACAGCCCTAGTTAGTCTGCAGGACCCATGTGTCAGTGACCATTGAGCTCTGATTCACCGAAATGATTCATTGAACAACTGACTTACTATTGTCCTCCTCAAATCTCACCCAAACAGCCCAAATGCTGATGGTCAACGGTGATTGTGTAAACATGCATTTTTCTGGGGTTCGCCCTAAACTTACATGACTAATAAAATAAGAATGCAGAGGCAGAACAGTCTATTTTTATTGAAAGTAAGTCATGTTTTCACAGAAGCTGACAAGCACTGCCGGCACACGAGTATACTACATGCCCCAGAGGGACAAACACACATCTCACTCACTCAAAGGACAATGTTACTGCATGAACTGCATCCTAATTCAATCTGACAACTTGTTACATTTGCATGGTGCTCCTTTTCTTATTTCAGCAAGCTTTATGTTGATTTGCTGCCAATATGGGATGTTGAAATGCATTGGAATAAGAGAGAAATGTCAGATGCAGTCATGTAGTTGGTCATCGAACTTCCATTCTCAATCGCCGAGCATGACAGACTCACTGACAGAAGAGGGTGAGATTTCAGCAACAGCATTCGGTAGGTGAGTTGGCAAGTTGTGACGCCTTAAATGTTGTTGTATTAGAGAGTGTGGCAGGAATAGGTGAAGAGCTGGTGTTGTTGTGACTGAAGATTAGTAGTGAAAGAGCTGTGATTTCTACTTCATTGTGACCACTACTCGGGCCCAGATCAGTGCTGCTGAACGCCTTAAAGAGATGTGCCAAAAACAGCAGCGCACAGGTTTAGTCATTTTGGTTGATCCCTGACCTATCACACTCACCGTTCTCTTGAGGGTCCGGAAGGAAGAGATTCGAGGTTTGACTGTCTTATTGATTTCCATCAAACAGTACGACAGGGGGTCCCGGCCAAACTTAGGGGAAGGTGGTCCGTTAGCGGGCGAGGGGGTGGGGGTTGTGGAGAAAGGACTGAGTGAAGACGAGGGGAGCTGGGACAGACACCAGGCACAAACCCAGAGGAACACAGGGACAGGACGGCAGGACAGGGATGGTGGGAAGTAGTAAAAGAGCCGTGATTTCTACTTCATTGTGACCATTCAGGTGCATGTGACCACTACTCAGACCCAGATCAGTGCTGCTGAACGCCTTAAAGAGATGTGCCAAAAACAGCAGCGCACAGGTTTAGTCATTTTGGTTGATCCCTGACCTATCACACTCACCGTTCTCTTGAGGGTCCGGAAGGAAGAGATTCGAGGTTTGACTGTCTTATTGATTTCCATCAAACAGTACGACAGGGGGTCCCGGCCAAACTTAGGGGAAGGTGGTCCGTTAGCGGGCGAGGGGGTGGGGGTTGTGGAGAAAGGACTGAGTGAAGACGAGGGGAGCTGGGACAGACACCAGGCACAAACCCAGAGGAACACAGGGACAGGACGGCAGGACAGGGATGGTGGGAAGGATAGGGAAGGGTAAAAACAAACAAAACACAAATGACAAGGGAAAAGAAAGAGACACCATCAAACACCTCAAAGCAACATCAAAACTGCAACGAGGACAACACTGGACCAACCTCAGCAAGAGCCAAGAGAAGCAAGACAGAGAATACCCAAACCCAGAACAACCCCAAATCCACAAGCCCCAACAACCAGCAATGCAATCAGCCAGATAATGCAGCAAACAATGGCTCCATCAGAAAGCAATTAATTCTTGGCCTTGTTCAATGGATCTTGTGGCTTTCAAGTGATGTTGGAATGATCGTGAAGATAAGATTAACGTACATGAACGGCACCACAAAAACTTTTCAAGTTGTGGTCATGTCAATTACTTTACCATGGTGAAGCTAATTGTTATTCGTCATAAATAAGTTTGTACAAACTTTGTGTACTGTTGATGAAAACCAGTTATAAGGCTTTCCAAAAAAATTAAGGTGCCAGGATTGTGTCATGGACTACCCATCATTCCCCAAACTACCCAAAAAAATTCCTAGCAGTCTCATGGCAGCACAAAAATTATGGCATAAACTACACGCCTATTGTGAATCCACTGATCTTCATTTTGTTGTCTAGTGCTAAAAAGGTTCCTGTCTTTGTCAGAAAAAAATACACAGACATTACACAAAAATATCTGTTTAATTCCAACCAAAGTCACTTGAATGCACATCACACTGAATTCATGATAGTCAAACTTATAAGTAGGAACTTCTCAGGAGAATTTGTACTGTTTGCAGAGTAAGAATCTTCAAATGTAAACGATCTCAAAAAAAGCTAATTACTATTAAGTTTTTTCCCACCCCATTATGGATCTAATAAGTGGAGCCACTTTTTGCCCAATCTACATTCAGAGGCTTCTGTTGAACTACATAGCAACAAAAAGGCCTGAACATGAAAGGAGTCCTAATATTTCAGTGAATTTGCTATGCATACTACCTCTGTTCCAGAACCAAGTGAGCTGTCTACAAAGGCAACCTCACAGTTGAGCCAACAGTTCACAGTTGATTTCAAAAGTAACTTGGCTAATAAGCACAAAAGAGTATTTGAAGAATATAAGTAACTAATGCTCACAGATTGATTCAAAGAGTCTGGCATTAGCTTGTTGCTAAGCTAACAACTTCCTATCCTTACACAAAAACACACTACAGTAATACCGGATGAAATCATGCATTAATTAGATGGAATTATCTATGTATATGTATATATATATATATATATATATATACACACACACACACACACACACACACACACATTGCATTATGTGATTATTGGTGTAGGATAAATGTGATGCTGCTTTCAATCATGTCCAAAACTAGACATCTTACATGGCAGCATAATTTTTTTCCCTACTGTTTGTAATAACTTTTACACTGGGAGTGCCTATGACACAAAAAAATCATAATTTCTAGGTGGGCAGCTTACTAAGTGGAACAGAGCAAATAGGTTTCAGCTTTAAATCTAAAATTGCGTCAAACAATCCACCAAATATTGATGTAAACGAATGAAGGCTTGGCGCTAAATAAGCATTTCCCCACAAATTGGTTATAGCTTCTCAACATTATGACTGTCTCAGCCAGAAAGAAAACATGCACAAGCGAGCAAAAAGTGAAACAACAAGGAATGAAGGAAGATGTTTGATTTTAACTACTAAGGATAGAGGAAGGAAGCAGATTTGCAGTGCAATTTTGGTTAAGAAAAAAAAAATTCCATATTTACCAACTTGCAAGGAAAAGAATGGATCTGCACAATGATTAGGACTGATTAGGAGAAGACTGGACATTTAAGCTGGCAAACGCTGAGGGTCATGTGAAAAAGCCTAATGTGTTGAAGAAGCAGGAAACTACATTATTGTAGGAGCAGGAAATTATGTTATTAATATGAAGATGAAGTGTTCTTAGAAAACACTTTAGACCTATATAGGCCTCTGGGACAAAGAGAGATCCATTGAATCCTACGCAGAGCTCTGAATCATCACATGACTGAAGAGAAGAAAATGTTTTAGTAATGCTTTGCCTCCGACCCTCATTTTAAGAGGATTTTTCTCCTTAACAACTTAACCAGATGCAACCAAGCATCTATCCTGATGACACAGAGTGCACAAAGGTGTCATTGTGATGGGACTGAAGGATATATTATACAGCATATAATAGCAGTAGTGTATGTGTGTTAAGGCCCATGGCAGAGGGAGAAGTGTCCCAAAGAAAAGCACAGATGCAGCAGAATGAGCACTGGGTCACACGCTGAGCTAAACAACAGAGCTGGGGGCTTTTCCATCCCCACTCACAGCCAAATAGCCATGCAAAGGGTGCATACTGGAAAACCTTAAGGATCTGTGTTGGGTACATCAGAAAGACTGAGAGTAAGGGGTGAGGAAGGGTGAAGGTAGATTGAACCATCATGCATCTTTCAACTGTGGCAGGGAGACAAAGGGTGCAAGAAACCACAGCTTTGGATCTAATACCTTTTCTAGTCAGACCTCTCAAAGACTTGCCCACAAATCAAACAATGTCTTGCCCTCTTGCCATCTCAAACCAGTCTGTTACCTTTCAGACTGTGACTCTCCTCTCTCATCTTATTGCGCAGAAGTGTCCAATCCTGATCCTGAAAGGCCACCTTCCTGTAGACATTAGCTTTATTAAACTTGAACTAATTATTCAAGGTTACTCGAATCTTCCAGACAAGTGTGTTTGGAGCTAAACTTGGGATGGTGGTTCTACAGGAGCAAGATTGGACACCTCTTCAGGGATAGGTACTGTAGAAAACCTGCAGATGCAGATTCTGATGGCTGGGTTCCAAATTGGTTCTAGCTGGTAAAATAATGGTCATGGCTCATTTAGATCAGGGGTGTTTAATCCTGCTCCAGGGGGGCCACCTTCCAGCAGAGTTTAGCACCAGCCCCAATAAAACACACTTGATCCAGCCAATCAAGCTCTTCAGTAACACTAGAAACTACCAGGCAAGTGTGTTGGAGCTAAACTCTGCAGGACGGAGCCCTCCAGGAGCAGAATTGAACAGACCTGATTTAGATGGTTGATCAGCATGGACAAGCTGATGGGATCTGGTTGAGTTGAGTAAACTAAGCTTTGGCAGGGCTTTTCCAGCAGGGTAAAAGAGAACTTTCCATCTCCACACAAAACAAATCAATTTCATCAGAAGGAACTCTGCCTTCAGAGAGCAGTGAAGCCTACCTTGCTCTTCTTATTGAACAACCGGAATGTTTTATTCTTGTTCTTGCCCAGCAGCTCTAGAGGACCTTTAGGAGTGCCCAGGCTGCTGTCCGAGGAGGCCCGGTTTATGCCCTGACTGTAATCCTCGAACTCCAGATCTCCTGGTCTCTCGAAGCCAGACTTGTGTTGCTCTATAAGAACCACAGAGTCCTGAATAACACAGAGAAGTGTTAGCTACTCCATGTGTTGGCATGCAGAGGGTTGTCTGCTCTCTCAAAGTGGCTGCCTTAATGCAAGGGTGTCTAATCCTTCTACCAGAGGGCCAATGTCCTGCTGAGATTAGCTCCAACCTGCCTGATCACATTTGCCTGGAAGTTTATTAGCTGGTTCAGGTTTGTTTCATTAGGATTGGAGTTGAACTCGGCAGGATAGTGGCCCTCCCAGAGAAGGATTGGACACCCGTGATTTATTGAGAGCAGGAAACGAAAGAGCTTTTCTTAAAAACACAACTGAGAACTCACATTCCTCTCGTTGACATTCGTGCCAGCTCTGGCTATGCCCTCCAGACACTTCCCGATGATGGGCATGACGTGACGCTCCGTGTCTGCAAACAGGACGTAACCCTGCGCCAACTTTTTGATACGTCGTTCATCCATGTCCTGCAGCCTCTGCAGTGACCAAACATACATATCAGTATGCACTCCGCAAGACTGCCTGGGATCATTCCTTCAGTAAGCTGAGAGGAACAGATGCGTCTCAACATGTTAGAACTGAGGCATGTGCTTCTTACATTGAAACTAAGAGGCATGTCCGTGAAGTAGAACTGATTCTGTTCTTTGTTGTACTTTTGAAGTTGTGAAGCGTAGTCGTTTTTACACTCCTCTGCTATGTGCGTTCGCATATGAGCCTGCTGTTTGGCCTACATTTACACGCAGAAGTAAAGATAAAGTGAAATCAGATACCGGTACATAAAGAGGAACAAGGAAACAACAATAACGCATTTGGATATGATGAAAATGTGATGGTAGGATGGAAGGATGTGCATGCAAGGGTGTGGCAAGACCTGTGAAACCTTTTGGGGGACATAAATACCTTCTCCACGTCAGCTTTGGTGGCATTGAGGTCCTGATCTGTTTTCTCTGCATATTGAGCAGCCTTCTCTGCTTCTCTCCACTCCCTCTCAAATCGCTTTTTACTCTACCATGAAAATAACATCCACCACATGAATCAAAGCGTTTACATACACAATGCTATTATTTTACCCCCAAATTAAGATTGTCATCATCATTTCCTTTCATGTTGTTCCAAACCTATTTCACTTTATTTCTTCCACAGACATATCACTACTGGCTATGACAGACAAAACAAAGGCTTTTTGCACCACTGAATTCAAGCTTGCTCCTTATGTCCCTATATAGTGCACTATGTGCCATTCAACAAATAGAAAATAGTAACTGTGTAAACAAGAGACTGATTTCAGATGCAGCTGCGTCTGTAGAGGGCAGAAAGCTTCAGATTCTAGAGAGAATTTGATTAAAGAGAAAATCTAAAAAGCTGCTAAAGTGAAGAAAGGTTTTATCAAAAATGTTGGTCTGTATTGGTGGTAGAGAGACCATACTTTCGAATGCATATATCGCAACACATTTAAATTCTGTTGTTATGTGCCATATTTCTGTGAAATAGAGCGGAATATTTCACTTGAAAACAATGCAGTAGGAGTGAAACATTTTAATATACAATATTATTGGATAACACTATTTCCCCACCATTGTTTGACCGGTTACCGGTTAGTGGAAAAGAGACTGGATAAAACACGAAAAAAAAAAATTCTTTTAACTATGGACATTTATAAATAAATATGATAAATTGTGAATATGTTAGCTTTAAAGTTGTCTGAAATATCTGCTTATTGTTAACTAATTGGTAAATTTCAGCTGCTTCAAGAGTATTTGAATGTGTGTGTCCGTTTACACTCCTGACCCTCACCTGGCCAAACACAATAGCCACAGAAACGATCAGCAAACAATCCCTTTCAATCCCCCGATACAACCCCACACTGAGCAGAAACAATACATACAAAAGAGCACACTCCACACAGTCAGCGCTTACGCCACAAAGAGACGTAACGCAAGCCTCTGACAGAGATGTAAACTCATCAAGCGCATTCTGATCTGGCTGTTCAACGACACGCTCAAAGACACAGTGGGACACACCACCCACAACAGTCTCCTTCACAACCTGTCACAGAGAGAAACTTACATTGTCAAGCTGCTTGTAGGTGCCCTCCAGATACTGTTGTGCTTTCTTGGCTTCTGACAGGTGCTGCACATTATAGAGAAAAAGAGAGAGTGGAATCATGGTCAGTGTGCTTTGGGCTTTCTAACATTAAATAGACATCCAGATTTTTACATTTTCTGAAGAAAAATATGAGTGCTGCTCGCTTCAACATGAAGTCTATGATTCATGAGTTTAAAGTCTGCATGAAATGGAAATTCACTTTTTTAAATGTATTTTCTGAATGCATGTTATAGATCTTATTATGAACGATTCATCCTTGCATAGGTTTCTTTTTTGTGTGTCTTTGTGACTTTTAATTAAAATCACTCAAAATGCCTAATCTTTTTGTCTGCTTAAACCCACCCCTTTTTTACAATTGACTGCAAGCTCACATTTAGATCTGCCTCCATACAATCAACAACCAATGGACAGAAAGAAGTCCCTGCCCTGCTTTCTTCTTTTTCGAAAATCCATTCTACTCGAATGTGTATCACAATACAGCAGAAAAGCTCTGGTCTCTACATTGCATTTCACCGCGACTTTACAGAGTGGTTTTCCAGGGTCTTGCCATATGGTTGCTAAGGTGTTTTGAATGGATTTTCATTATTGCTATGAAGCTCCAGTTAGATGCAAGGGAGGTCGCTTGGTCATATACAAATAGTTGCTAGGGTGTTTGTTTACTGGCCCACCTAAAAGTCTCTGACATCCTTAGCTCTAGATACTCAGGTCTTTCCTTCTATGTACTGTATATCTATGTGATTTTTTTCACCCATTTTGTCATCTGCCAGGCAAAAATATGATGCTTACAAAAGAAATAGCACAACTCTCTCAAACAAAACATATTTACCTCATAAATCTAATGTCATAAATTCATGTCTGCAGCAGAAACATGTTGGGTGGAGTTTAATACTTAGGGTTAGCCATTTGTTCAAATACCTAACTCTAAGTATGAGCAATGGTAATAGCGATGTTTGCCTTAGGAAGCACTAACAATAAAACAGTGTCCCATAAATTCCAAGTGACAAACAAGAGGAGACAGCTGAGGTTATATGGTGAGCATCTACTGTTCTTTATGAAGATCACCAACGCATTCCTCTGACAGTGTTGCGCAAATCAAACTGAGACTTCCACCCCAATAGACTCGAATGTTTCTTCTCAAACAAGCAGTGTGACATGTTCTTCTCTGCCTCATGCCCACAATCCCCCTATCTGTGTCCTTCCCGGCCCTCTGTCCCACAGCATACTTTATTTTAAGCCTGGCCCAGTTTCTCCGTCTGCCTCTCTCATTCTCTCACCATCTTGCGCTCCTGTTTGAGCTCCTGCAGGTACTTTGTGAGTTCGATGCAGATATTGATCATCATGTTCTCAGCGATCAGCTCCCTCTGGCCCGCATAGTCGTTCATCTCATTCAGGATGTCCAGAAAGGCCTGGTGATTGGAGAACCTAAAGAAACGTGATACGAATGAAATACAATGTGCATTGGTAGTAAACGAGACCTATTCAGTCATTTGTGATTACTGCAATTTGAAAAATCATGCTCATTTGAACCACTTAACGTATGAATCATTCATTTCAGAGCAATTTGGGAACTGGTTTGACCAAAACAAACTTCACTATGGGTTGCATGCAAGTTTTACTCTATGAATCAGATATGTATGCATCAAAGTGTAACTACAAAAAAAAAGAAAAAGAAAAAAAAGTATATTCACCACCATGATTTTAAGATTTTACCAACTTTTCCTGGCCTAAAATCATTTTATTATTCTTGTAAAAATTATTATACATGCAGTTTTTATGACCTTATACATTTTATATACACTTTTACCTTGTTATAATTTGTGGAATAACAAGGTGAAAGTGTATATAAAGTATTTAAAAAAACAGGGTATCTGCAGGTTTTTTAAGCTCAAATGTAAGACTTTAAGACCTGCACAAATAAAATTAATACCATATGAGCAGGGTAGGGCAATGTCTATGGTAACATATTAAACTGCAAAAAGACTGTAAAAAGTATGATTTACAGTTCAGATACAGGTTTTCACAAAAACAAAAAGTTTTATAAAATGATAAACTTTCAACACTTTTAAACAAACTTTTTAAACAATTTCAACCTTTAAAACATTTTTTAAAAAAACGGATGGGTCAAAATTATCAATTATTATTATTATTATTATATTAATTTAAAACAATTATTATCAATCAATTCATTATATTAATTAAATATCATATAAATATATTTTACTGTCTTAAAGGGGTCATATGACGCGATTTAAATTTTTACTTTCTCTTTGGAGTGTTACAAGCTCTTGGTGCATAAAGAAGATCTGTAAAGTTGCAAAGACTAAAGTCTCAAATCCAAAGAGATATTCTTTATAAAAGTTAAGAGTCAACCACGCCTACCTAAAACGGCTCGTTCTAACACGCCCCAAATAATGTTCTTTTTAGCATCATCACATGATCCCTTTAATTGTTTCTATTTTTATAATACATTATCTTCTTGTCAATCCACCAGTTCACATTTACAGCTCTGCAAGTTTGCTGCATAAAAACATGGGTTGATTTTCACATTGATCTGAACAAAAACAGTAGACAGGCTTATTGAAAATGCAAATTCATTCTCTGCCAGCAGGAGGCGCTTTCAAAAGTTTACAAAAATATTTTTTTGTAATATCTAATATAAATATTAAATATTACAAAATATATAAAACTTTAACATACAAAATATACAGTATATAAAATATGATTTTTATGACAATAACAACCAATAATATCATAGCTCACTTTCACAATCCAATAAAACCCTGATGAATAAAAACTATTTTCAGTTTCACTTTGAAATACACCACATTACAGTGGTTCAATGTGTTGCAAATGTAGTTTCATCATGGTTGATTTAAATAGTACCTGTTTTCCATGAGTGACTTCATTAGTTTTGATTTCCAGAGGGAGCATACATAAAGTCATTTACAGGTGTATGCGTTTGTTTGTTGAGTTCATGTGCTTTTGTTTGGAGTCGGCAACAGCCCCATAGGTACTGCTGCTCAGTCACCGTAGCAACATCAGACATAGCTCAGCGTACCACAGTGATCTGATTACAGTGACTGGGGATTTGTCAGCTTTCTTCTCTGATATCCCATTGTTAATGTTAGACAGTTCACTTGTCATCACAATTGTGAGGAAAAATAAGTCAATTATGCAGCTTTGGAAGCGTGCAAAATTACCTGCATTCCTGCTCTTCTTTGCTCCCTCGTTTAGGGCTGTATTTCTTAGATAAATTCCTAGGAAACAGAAAAAAGACAGTGCCTGATGGATCAACTACATCATAATAATGTCATTTGCAAGCGTTCAGTTTCAAATAGCAAACGGTTGCATAATATGCCACGCTGCAGTAGTCCTGCTAGAGCAGGTGGTTGTGAAGCATTTACATGTGACATTGTGTGCAGAGCATTTGTTCTTTCCAAAACACAGACATCAGGGTATTTGGGGTATGTCACACGGAAATTTTCTTCCCATTTCACTAATCAGGCACAAAGGGAGTTTCCAGTGTCAAACAATTTTTCTCTCTACACTGAATGTGAAAACACTGCGTGACGTGACATGATCACAATCAGAGAATGTTTATATTTATTTTACAGTCATCCTGAAGCAAGATTTTGGACGAATGAAAGTTCACTGTGGGCAAGCACAACAATACAGAAATATTGCAGGAATATATCAATGACAAGACACTATTTCTTTGTCTGGCCCTATTAAATTTTTTTTTTTAAATACATTAGAAATGGCATTCATACATACATTGACTTACAAACAACTCTTATATGATATTTTGGTGTCCTGATGTCATAATGAACAAAAGACTTTAAAAAAAAAAAAAAAACCTTATCAAGTAGTTTGGCAAAATCTTTTTATTATTGTTTCCTAGAAACAAAAACAGCTTATTAATATTTGGGGGGGAAAAAAACATGCGGAACGGTAAGGGAGGCAACCAAAATGCAGAAAAAAAAATATATAAAAAATTATATAATACAGAGCACCCCTGCAGACTCTCATGACCAATAAAATATTAGAATTTATTTTTTTGTGTGTTTTGGGTGAAAAGGCAAGGTAAGTTATGTGGTGTGACACGCAAAAATGATTTTTATATTTTCATATATTTGGAAATATAGTTTTTATTCAATGTGTAAGAAAATATATTAATATTTTTACTTAACTGTTATATACGACATTACATTTTTGGAGTCCTTAAAGGGATAGTTCACCCAAAAAGGAAATCATTGACCCACATGTCATCAGTTACTCACCCTCATGTCATTTCAAACCTGTATGACTGACTTTTGTGTTCCACAAAAGAAAGAAGATATTTTGAAGAATGTGGGTAACCAAAAAGTTTTGGTTCCTATTGACTTCCATTGTATTTTTTGTCCATACAATGGAAGTCAACAGAAACCAAAACTGTCTGGTAACCAACATCCTTCAAAATATCTTCATATATATACGTAGTAGTAAATCATGATGGAATTTTCATTTGTTGGTTTACTTTCCCTTCAAACGTAAACTTTTATTGAAAAGTTAAATATTGTTATTCCAAAACCAAGCCAACATAAATTCAAATTGCAAATCTTTATTGTCATTGACCCATAAACCAAGTGATTGACAAAATGCAAAATGTCCTGCCATTTGTCACAGTCAGTGAAGACAGAAGCTCAGACTTACATGGAACATGTAAGGCTGGTTTCCATTTCCATTGACCAATTACAATGGCGTAATCGAAAGAGCTGGACTTCAAAACAAAAGTAATGAAACGTGTCAAAAAAGGAAGGCCATTGTTCTCAAAACCAGGCTGCATTTCTTTCCTCCTTCTGCACATGAGAAGTAGAGGCAGACGCCAATGCTAAGCTGCTTTCCACACTTTCACTCTATTCATCCACATCCCCTCAGTCATATGCTCGTCTGCTCCCACTTCCTCTCTTCTCTTACAGCAGGAGGGAGGACAGAAAGAGGTAGCGGGTGGAACTCCGAATAGTCTGGCAGAGATCAAGCAAGTGTCAAGGCCTAGTCATGAATGAGAAGGGGTGCAGGCGCGGATATGCTTATCCTCTGGGCCGAGGCCAACGCTACAGCTCAGAGGTGCCAACAAGTTCAGTTCTGCCCCAAATAAGTCATAAGACACGAATATTTCACAATCAGACACAGCTCTGGAAAAAAAACACAACAGCATGCATACTCATGTACATGCTAACACACAGCTATTCGAACTGGATAGCCTACATATTAAAATTTCTTACCTTAGTTGCTTGGCGTAATTCTGTTCGATCTCTGTTCGCTCCTTTACAAACTTCACATATTTCTCCACCAGGTCCAGCCCAGATTGTGTGTGTTTATCAATGATGTCATATTGGTCCTGCAATACAAAGTCAAGACTAAGCCCTCAAATAAATGTGACAAATGTAACTTTTTTTATTTTTTTTTGATTTGTCAGACACTGATCCAGATCCATTAGATTGTGATGGACTGACTACACTCTTCATTCTTAGGTAGCTGTTGCTCCTTAAACAATAATTAAAATTTATGAAATTATAATGGGGAAGCATAACACTTTCACTGTATTGATTTTCACCATACCCTACTCTAAAACTACAAATACTGAAAGTATTTTGCAATATATTTGTAAGAAACATGAATTGGAGGAACCCTTGACAATTGAAGAGTGTGAAAAATATAAGAAATGTACCACTAAGCAATAAAACGAGAATCTCTGGATAATGAGCCTCTGAAATCATGACCTGTCAGCCTAAAAACTGGTGAATCAGCCCAGAATCACAGGAAACACAGTCTTATGAATAATTATGACACACTGCATGTCATCGATGTATAGCGCTTCACTATGCCACATCCTGTGATGCTGAAACACTGTAGATTTTAAATCTGGAAGATAAAAATTGTGCAAAATAAAATTGAAAATGATTTTTCCCCCCTAAAATTTTAGATTAACGAATGTTCTCTATGATTTGCAAAACAGCATCTGTTAATGTCGCAGAAAATCTAGTACAGTATTTCATGACCCTTTAAAAAAAGTTGGTCTAAATAGATAAATGGCTGCCAAAAAAGGGAACAAAAACACTCATGAGACGTTGAAACACTGCAAAACAGCTAATATGAACCAGAAAGGACCAGAAAATGGGCAAACCACAGAGATTTGGTCAGTTAGAGGCCTAAAGATGAATCAGAGTTTTGAGCTTTTTGGTTCAACGTAGTTGCTTTATAAAATCTCCCTGATCTTCATTTTTAAAGAAACATCAAGATTTCAAGTTCAGGTTTTTCGCCATTTTTTAATCTACTTTGCCATCACTAGTTATTACAAATGATCCTGCAGAAATGAATGTTTAAAAGTACAAATTTATATTACATGCAGTCTCTAATTTAATATGAGCCATTAAATGCTGCATGCATAATAATTCTAAAATAGAACTAGTAAAATGCTGTTTAAAATAGCTTTAGGTTAAATATACCATACCATGACTTTTCAGCATCCAAAAAGTATTTCATGAACAATAAGTGTGCATTCATACAGTACTTATACACTAGAGAGAAATGTTTTTGAGGGTTGCGCTTTAGGGGATCTTGTCCAAATTCATGTAATCATGAAGTTGTTAAGGTACTTCAGAAAACATCAGGATACATGCAGGGCATGTAGTTTCAAGTTTGACTAACCCCAAACACTGGTCAGAGCTCCGCATAACATATTTAGAGCCGAAAGCTAGCATCAGATTGTGTAAAGCGATGGCCTGGCCACACCAGCTTCCTCACTGGAATCAAATTAAACTTTTTTTTAATTTGAGAACAGAGAAAGTGAAAAAGAGGAAGAGCAGACAGCCAATGGAAGAGTAGCCTATTGCAGTTTCTACAGAAACAGCTAGACTTAATGCCCAGAAACTGTCAAATGGTAACATTAAAGGGGGCATATGATGTTGCTAAAAAGAACATTATTTAGTGTATTTGGTGTAATGAAATGTGTTTATGCGGTTTAAGGTTCAAAAAACACATTATTTTCCACATACTGTACATTATTGTTTCTCCTCTATGCCCTGCCTTTCTGAAACGCGTCGATTTACGTCCCTTACCATACTGTGATGCCCTGAGCGACGATTCAAAAACATTAAAACCCATTAAAAACGAGGCATTTGTTGCATCCAGTGGGAACATAATTACGGATTATAATGATTTATACTGTCTTTTTACGCAAAGAGAAAGGAAAATTTGAAATCGCATCATATGACCCCTTTAATCATTATATATATATATATATATATATAAAATGTTTTTTGTTTTTTTTTACATAGACTTATGTTCAAAGGTTTGAAATTATTGAGTCCATATGCTCACCAAGACTGCATTTATCTTCCTCAAAAATACAGTAAAAATATTATGAAATATTATTACTAATTAAAATAATGGTTTTCTATTTTATTATATTTTGAAATGTAATTTATTCCTGTGACTGCAAATAAAACTATTCATTTATTTATTTATTTTTTTTTAAACTTACTTACCCCAAACTTTTGAATAGTACTACATCACAAAATTGTTTCCAAAAAAAATATTAAGCAACATAACTATTTTCAACATTGATGATAATAAGAAATGTTTCTTGAGCAGCAAAACAGCATATTAGAATGATTTCCATAGGATGAAATACCAAAATAGAACTTTGGGTCAAATATGGACTAACCCAACTTTTGGGTTAAAAATTTAATTAAAAAATTTAACCCAACAGCTGGGTTAGTCTATATTTGTCTATAGTAGAGGTCGACCGATTGATTGGCCGGCCGATTAATCAGCCGATTTTTTGAATTTTTTAATTAATCGGCATCGGCCGATTGTGCTGCAAATTAGGCCGATTTATAGGCAGGCGCACCGGCGGGCAGCTAAGCGTTGTTGTGGAACTCCCTCTGGGGAGGCTGCAGGAGACGAAGCAGCTCACACAACACTCTGCAGCCGTGGCTTGTTCACACACAGCTTCAGCTAATGGCAGGGCAAAACAGACCATTTCGAAAGCGGAATTACGTTTTACCCTACTAGAAAATATGCCGGAAAGTTATCATATTCATAAGTGCAACAAGTCATTTGCATGTGAATGTAGAAACACGTTCAATTCAGACGAAACTTCTGGGCTGATTATAACGTGCACGTTAACTTTCCTCATGAAATGTGTGTGTAGGTCCGACAATAGCATCCACGATGTCATCGTTCGTGGCCAGTGCACTCTTAAGCAGTTATGAGCAGCAGGCTGTGAAATATGTGTGAAATCTTTTATTTTTATCACTATGGCCATTTGACTTATAGCAGTGTCCAGTGTTTCCTATACATTGAGTTATTTGTGGCGGCTCATCACAATATCAAAACTGACCGCCACAAATAGATTTTCCAAAAGGCTTATACTTCGTTGAATAAAATGATGTTTGGCTTCGGCCTCGGCCAAGAATTTTCATTTCGGTGCATCTCTAACTACTACTACTACTACTACTATTACTGTCTTGTACCCTGATGAAGGGGAAAAAAGAATAAGAAAATCAGCCAAACATATCGGCCAAAAATCGGCATCATATATCGGCCATCGGCTGCCCTGATTTCTAAATATCGGCATTGACATCGGCCAGTGAAAAACCCATATCGGTCGACCTCTAGTCTATAGGGTTACAGGGTTAGTCTATATTTGAAACAACCCAGCATTTTTTGTGTAATACTTCATAATAGGGCTGCACGATAAATCGAAATGGAATCGAGATCGCGATTCGACAGAAGCTGCGATTGTCATGCGTATCTTTCAGTGAAGCACGGTTCTGTGCTCAGCAGTAAATCTCCATCCAAAGGCCAGAGGGCGCTCTCGCACTGAAACTCCAAATACTGCTCCATCTGAAAGCACGTGATGATGATTTCTTGCTGATTACAGAACCGGCTTTTTTAACAAAATGCGCATGACAATCGCATTCGATTAATCGTGCAGCCCTACTTCATAACATTACTTTTTTACTGCATTTCTCAAATAAATGCAGCCTTGGTGAGTATAAGAGACTTCTTATAAAACATCTAAAAAAAAAATCTAAACTTTTTGGTTCCAAACTTTTGACAATTTTTTTTAAATATAAGGGTAAAAAACAAAATCTAGCTGTTTAAGTATTTTAGAGCTAAAAAAAAACAAAAACATTCACTTGAGAATTTATGACTTTTTATCAAAATGTGTTTTGACGAAAAGTTGAAAATCCGGGTTCCAGGTTTTCCATGACCATAGGAACCCTGCACTGCTGTGATCATCAAGTGTTTCAACACTACATATGATGACATTGAGAAAATAATCTTCACATTATATAGTACACATATTATTTACACCCATTAATAAACATCATGCCATCCGCAATGCTGATGCGAGTTATGTGAAAGGGCCATTAATGAGCTGTCCTGTCTCTGCCCACACAGAGAACATCCCAGAGATTCCCTGCCTGTTCGCAACCTATGATCCTATGAAGTTATCTGTGGGAGGCAGGGGGTTCCTCAGGGCTTTAAACTCATCCTGCCACAAGCGTTTGAGCAGACAGGACACAGGAAGTGGAAGTCTTCTACCCTTCCTGCTGTATTTCAGTGGTGCTCAACAAAAATATGAATATCACATGCTATTTCCTACAGTACGCCCGAAGCAAAACAAAAACAGACCTAGGGACTAATTTGACAAACATTTGTCAGCATTTTCCCAAAGAAAAAAAACAAACATTTGAAACGGTCCAGTTTGGCTGTGTTTTTCCCTTTTCCCAGTTCCTTATTTGGTGGGGCAGTGTGTTACATTTCAAGTACGGGCCTGACCATTTTTGAGAGCCGATATCTTGAAACACCCCCCACCCCCTCAGTACTACCTCCATCCGCCTGGACCTAGATATGTGTTTTGAAGTGGGAAGGAGGGAGGTGCCTTTGGGATGACATTCCTAACAAGCCAGGCCATGTCCTGACTCCACCTCCTCCTCCTCTCTCCTCAAAATGGAGACCATTAATATAGAACAAGAGAAGAATTCCCTACCCCCTCACAACCCACTCACTCGCAAAAATAGTGCTTTTCAACTTCATTCAAAACAAAGCCACAAGAGGCAGTTGTTTATGTAGACGATAATCACAAGATAAGCTTCTGTTTGTATGCAAATATTTGTACATCAAATTTGTACATAAATGTTTGTGTTGACAAACCAGAATGCCAATGCGGTAAGAAAAGGAATGTCACAAAGAAATGTTAATACCCACAAATCAGAAGTAATAGTTTTATTATTTATAGAGACATTATTCTCATTACTGTAAATATAGTGTTGAACTTTAAAAAAAAATCAGCATCAATTAAATTCAGCACATTATATACAACTGCGATGTATATTTAAAATGGTATTTTAGATATTATATTATTTATTAATTTATAAATGAAATGCATTTAGTTTTTTTGCATTACAGTAGGCTACTGAGAATTGTCTTAAAAATAGGCTAAATTTTCACGATTGACTATATAATTAATTTATAACCAAGGCATTTCTTGACAGTTCTTAAAATTCACATGAAGAAATAAAATGTTCAAGGGTTAGTTCATCCCAAAATTATAATTTTGTCATCATTTACTAGCTCTCATCGATCCAAATTTATAAAACTTTGGGAAATCTTTGGATATTTTTCATATTTATCAGTTTTGTCTGTCTGTTAGAAAGTCTACATTTCTAAAAAGTAAATAAAGGCTAAAATTTCTAAAAAGTATATAAAGGCTTTGGATTGATGGAGAAAAATAACTTTTAAAATATCTTCATTTTTGTTCAAAGAGGAGCAAAAAACTAATGGGTTTGGAATGGTTTTGTGGTTGATCTAAACCTTTAATGCAGTTTATTCACTAAAACAACTCTCTAAGATTTGAATCAGCGGTGGCTTCAATCAAACTTCACACTGACTGCTATCATCACAATCTTAAAACCAACAGAGATCCCCTTTGAAAACTTCCATTCAAGCTATAAAAACAGTCCTAGGCATAATTTACAGCAGGGTTCCTTCTATCTGTAGCATTGTATTCAGCCCAGTCTTGACCCCTCCCTTGTACTTTTCCGCTATCATTAACTCCTCCTTCCCATAATGCAAAGCTATTCTCCCAGCCTGAGCAGAGAGTACCAGTCTACAACCTCCCCAATACGAGAGTCCACAGCGAAATGCCACTGTCCTTCGTCATGCTCTAATGACTTAATAAGGAGCCTGCTGTGCAGCATTTCTCAAGACATTCAGAAAGAATTCAAACAAACACTAAAACCAACAAAAATTAGCCACTCTCTCATCGGTAAACGTAAATCTCGAGCTGCCAAAATAGCTAGTGGATTAGTAGCAAAATGAGTGGACAGATGCCATAGTGTAGCCATGGGAATGGCACTTAATGACTAACCTGACCAAAACCAATTAGGTTAGACATTGCTTAGAGTGACGGTAAACCAATGCAAGACTTATGAGAACCACTGCACGCACTTCCCACCCACCAGGAATGCCCGAAGAAACAAGTCCACACGAACCCTAGCTTTCACTTCTGTTTACTACCAAGCTGAAACTACTGTAATTTCCCAGGCTGGCAGTGGCGTCCCTCAAAAAGCATGGAAAAGGGAAACTTTCTAGTGAAGCAGAACACCAAAATAAACAGTGATATGAGCTGGATGATGCGTTTTTATCAAATTAGGGCAAAACTAATTAGGCTGGTGCAGTAGAAGATGGAAAGGGGACAGCGGACAGAGGCCTAGGGGGAGCAACAGCAACGAGGTCAAACAATCCCCACCCACTTCAGCGCAACGCTCCATTTACACACTGCAGGCATGTAAAATCTGCCTTTAGTCAAAAGATGTGGGAACCTCTGTGCAGATGGGACGTTATGGGATGGCGGTCAGGGAAATGGGGCAACTTGATGAGCAGGATGAAATACAGGTGATGATGATGCAATCAGAAACATGCGCTGACTCTGTTTCTCTAACCCAGTTCTACATTGTCAAAGAGCTTTGAGTGCTTTAGTTGCTGGCAACAGTGGACCCTAAAAATGTGACAATTTTGGACAAATTCAATGCTTCAAGCAAACCCAGTTGGTGTCACCAAAGAAAGATCATCAATACATGAGCTATTCTTTGTCAGGCGCCACTGATAAGCAGAGACTGCTTATTAAACTCCTCCAAATGATCTACAAAAAAACACTGAAACCAAACAACAAGCTTTGTAACATAAATTCTTAAACAAGCAGCTAGCACTTCTCATTAGCAATACTATTAAGCCTGTCTGAGAAGATAAACAAAGCCAAAACACCTTTCCAAAACAGCATGAGACTTAGAAAAACAACCATACACACAAAATAGTGGTGTTAATGTCAAAAGTTGTTGGTTATACCTCACCTATACCTTATTAAACAAACAACTATCCCCTAAAATAAAAAATAATAATAATTAGCTAAAACAGCTAGATAGATATCAAAATATTCAGTATTTAACACTGAGTTTAGACGGATAGGCTACACTGATAAACGGTGATACTGTTGTTGTTGTTGCTATGATTCTGCTCAACTTTGAGTTTAAGCGGATGTTCACATTAAACGTGGCAATTAATCGAATTAAATGGTGACAACTGACAACTTCAAAAAATTAGGTCATAATATCTGCCAGATAGTCTTTTGATGCATTTATCCTCCTCCACGTTGCAAGTAAATAGTCATAAATCACATTTATTTACGCCCGTGTAATCAACTGAGAGGATTTGGATCGCACCGCATCGGATAATATATTTCTGGGTACAGAAGGATGAAACATAAACCATAAAACCCTATCCTCCGAACTTACCCAAAGCTCAGTGCCCCAGTCCATGTTCCCAGCTCTCCTGCCACTCCACTCTATTAGGCTGAAAAGTTATCCCAACTTACAAGAGTAACAGATGTCCAAAATAGGATCAAAGGTGGCGAGTCTTTTCTTTTCCCACATTCACGCGCAACGCTGAACAAATCGCTAACGTTACGGATCTCCAGCGCCAGCTACTTTGCGGTGGCACAAATACTTTTCGCTGCAAAGCGAGAGAAGGATCAACTGGATTTCATTGCCGCGTCACTCAGTCCCAGATCCCTCATTCTTAAAGGAGCCGCCGGATACAGTTTCCAGCTTTCAGATCATCTGCAATAGTGATGCGCGGATGAGCTAAAACGTCACCCGAATCCGCAGCTTCAAATAAATTATCCACCCGCCAACCGCCCGCACCTGTATTTTTGTCTGATTTAGATAACCGCACCCGACTGCATGTCTGCAGGAGTGAGAGAACTTCATAAACAGAGACCTTGCTTAAATTATTAACACCACACGGCAACAATCATTAACAATGCTTCTAAAAACATCTTGTTCATTGATTAACATTCATTTTGCATTTTGCTTTTTTATACATAAGATATCACAAGGGTCAGTGAGATAACGTGTTGGGATCTATTAAACCATTAAAAAATACATAACATTTGACTTGCTTTCTTTCTCTCTCTCTCTCTCTTTTGTGGGGCTTAAAAAAAGACTGAAAGGATCTTATTAAAAGGCTCCAAAAAAGCAACTTTTTTTTTTTTTTTGCAAAAGTAGCTTGGTATAATCTTTCATTATTTTGTTAACAAATATTTTATTTCAAAAACTTGTGCATCATTTTTCTCCTTTATTGCATCATTATTATAAAAAAAAAAAAAACGGGAAGATTACTTGTAAAATATCTCCCAATAGCCTACAGACTGTCAAACTTGTCTAACACAGAAAGCACATTTCTGGCCTGGAAATTGTCCACCATCTCTCTTTAAAAAAACTAACAAAAGTAAAAAGCTATTTAACACAAAAGAAACATTTTTCTTAATTTGACCATCTCCTACGACAACAGCAAATAAATCAGAACCATAACCAACACACAGAAAACCATTTTGTTGTCATGTGACAAGATGATACGTTTTAAATGTTTTTTTACTCGTCTCAAACATTCTTCTGTCACTGAAATATCATCCATATCATATACACAAGTGACAAGTGCATGCTGTACAATATTAGCTTTTAAGCCTGTGTTATACTTTCCGCATGAGCAATCCGGACGCGCACGCGGACTTGTATTTATACTACCGAAAGCATACGATGATGGTCCGCTCCGCGGACGTGTTCCATACATGCGCAGTAGATCGGCTTGAACAGTAAACAAACATGTGAAGAAACAATTGCCCACAGTTATTGCACATCTGGCTGTCTTTATATTGTTTTATCGACGGATTGTACAGGTTCGAATAGCAACGGGCTTATTCACACAGCCTGCGCATGCGCAGTTGGTGCTTTTGTAGCCTGACCGCGCGAAAAAATGGGGGGCTCCGCGCACACTCTCCGATGACGATTTTTACGTCACGCATACCATAGCGGACTAGCGCACGCGGAAAGTATAACACAGGCTTTACACATTATACCACAGATATTTATAGAATGTTTTTATTTATTGTAACCTGAATGATGTTCAATATATTGTCTTTTTTCAATGTAAGCATATTTCAACTGATTAAAACAGGATAAACCTCACTTACGGCCCCCATTGCTTAACAGTTCATACTGCTCCACTGATTGTACTTCATAAAGTCCTGTTGTATTTTTCCTCACCCACAATAAGATCACTATAAGGAGGATTAAAACAAGCAATCCCAATACCAGAGCAACAATAGGAAAGTAGTTGCGAGAATCATCTAAAAAAGAAAGCAAAAAAAAAAAAAAAAAAAGTATGTTCAGTTAATGAAGAACTAATTTTAAACTCTAGTATTAAACATTCATTTTGTGGTTAAATGTCAGTAATATATCACGCAATTAAAAGAACTATCATTTAATATCTTATGGGCAATATCATATTATTTTCACAGTCACAGCCCAAACCTCTTATCTCCACTACGAAGCTTTTGTCTTTGCGTCCAAATGTATTCGTGGCACTGCATGTATAAACTCCAGCATTGGTAGACGTGGCTCTCTCAATGTTTAAGGTTATGTGGCGCCTCCCAGTGGAGATGTTCTTATTTTTGAAGTTCAACCACATCTCAGGTTCTGGGTTACCAGTCGAGGAGCACTCTAGCGTTATGTTGCTGTCTTCTCCCCCGACAAAATTCTGTTGGCTGACATAAAACACTGGGGCATCTGTGTTGAAAGTTGTCTTTGTTAATTCATTGGCTACGGTTGTTAAAGAAATATACATTGAAGACAATTTTTCTCTTAGGTAGGATGTTGATGGTGAATGTAGAATTAATTGTTCCATGTTGGTTATGTGCGATTAAATGATACCGGCCACTATCAGTCAAATTGGGATAAAAGTCACGCTGGATAATTTTTCCATTTTTGTAGAGGGAGAATTTAGGCTTTGGTAATCCATCGGCTATGCAAGGAAATTGGAAGAATGTTTTTTCTTTTACTTCGTAGCTCTCGCTGCAGTTCAGTTCTGGAGGATCTATTTTGGAGAGATAATCAGTTTAAAGACACAATCAGAGGTAAAACGTCAGGTTTTAATGCAGAAGTTCCTGAAGAACTCTCACACTTACACTCTACTGTGATGTTTATAGAACAATTGAAATCACCATGGTCATTACTGGCAATTATTTCATATTGGCCAGAATCAAATTTGGTAAGAGGCATAGAGGAATTGACTGATGATGCTTTGTGTCTCCAGGAGATGTCTGGACGAGGGTTACCCACCACAGAATATACATTTAAAGGATGTGAATCCAGTGAGGTCCCTGTCAATGGTGACTAGCTGTTACAAAATTGAATTTTTGAAGCATCTGGAAAAGAAGAACATAGAAAGATAAGAAGAACATATTTATTTGTTTGTATTTTGGGAGAAGTTCTTGCTTCTTTACATATGTGGAGACATAAAACAATATTTTGTTCACTAACAATATACAGTGATATTGAGAGGGTCTGATGTTTCTTTTGGAGGAGGTTGAGGTCCTTCTGCTCCCAGTTCCAGCTCTGCTTCACACCTGTATTGAGCTCCATCATCAGCTCTGTCTGGACGGATCAGGAGTGTGGTGGTTTCATTCACTGGAGTCTTGTTATCCTCAGTGAAGGTGGTTTGATTCAGCAGTCTGTCCTTTGTACCATTTGACAGTGAGATTCTGAACTGGAGCCACATCGTGAACATCACACTGGAGCTCATACTGCTTTCCCTCTATCATTGGTCCTCTGTGATTCACAATACTGATGGACACACTGTCTGGAGTCTCTGTGGAGGAAGATTTACAAACTCTGAAATCTGCAGTGATGAATGTACATTAGATATTTTTGAGAATGAGAAAGACAAAAATATAAGTAACAGGGAAACTGACTGTAAATAGTGACTGGGAGCTCTACTTGACACTGTTCCTCATGGTTTATGTAGCAGTATGGCTGTATGTCCCATTCTATCAGATTTGACACTCTCCATGTGATCAGACTGTCTCTGGTCATGGTCACTGCTCCCTCACTGGCTTCCCATCCCATCCCATCCCTTTATGTGGGACTGAAGTTTTGTAGTCAGCTGAAACATCGTCACCGTACCTCACAACAGCTCTCCGTGGGATGAGTTGAATAGGACATTGACTCTCTACAGAACAGCATGTGATTGAAAACCAATGAAGCTTCATCACAGAATAACAGCATTATTTACAAATCAGTTTGGGCATTCATCTATCTATACAGTACTGTGCAACAGTCCTTCATATATTTGGCAATGTAAAGCATAAATAAAATAGCTTTTCACAAGTGTGAGCAATAAAATTAGAGATGCCTTAGTGACTTTTCACACAGAACATGCTTTTGAGTTTAAAACCATGAGACTCAGGGCAGTGGAATGAAAAAAACGCAACACACGTTTTTTTAACCATGTGGTATTTCCTCTCTTAGAGGTCACACTTGTGATCATCGGCGGTCAAAACAGACAGAAGACAATAAGCGCAACATATTTTATTAAATGAATGTACTGTATTTTGTTTCATGATATTTGTTGTTTAATATTTTGCAGTTTGATGGGATTTCATGGTACTAGACAATATTCACCTCTAAATTATGCACCATTTATTACTATATAAAATAAATACATTTTGTCTGTCTGTCTATCTATCTATCTATGTGTCTATCTGTCAGTCTATCTCTACAAAAAATGTTATCACTGCAGCACTCTTTTAAACAGTAAGAATGTAAATATTAGAAACTGTAACTTTGTAGCGGAACACTGGATGCACCAAAGGATCAACCTCGAATAAGGACAAACACCAGTAATGCCTTTTCTTGGGTGTTTACTGCAAGCATGAAATGGGACAGTGTTACAACAATCATCTGTTCTGGTTTCACAATCTGCAAATACATCATTTAGTTAGTACATTGCCCCATTTTTCTAATATGCAGGCGACTTACAAAACCAAAGTAACAACTCAGTTTCAGTTTCTTCTCTTTAACACATATAACATGCTTTGAGTCATGAACTACATTACCCAAAATGCACCGCCGATTACTGGCGCGCATTTCACTTTGTGCAGCAAGGAATTAACCACTCGCGTCATCAAAATGTAATATATACTCCCAACCCCTCCCCCATAATGAAACGATGGATCATCCCTTACCCAGTCTTTCTGCGCTTGGATTTTCTTAACCAAAGTAACAAACAAAGTTTGATGAATTATAACACTTTTACACCATTACAACTTAACACTGCCTGAGGACAAAGAGGTAGATGTGTTTATTCAAAACTGATCTGTAGATTTGATGATGAACACTTTGCTGTCGCTTCCCAGAGAGTTTGTGGCGGTGCACGTGAGGACTGGAGCACTGAGGAGCTGATCTCTTTCAGATGCTCTGAGTGCCATGTATAAGTAGGAGCTGGGTTTGCCTGTGACCTCGTCGTTTTTAATGATGGTCTCTGTTGAATTGGAGTGTTTTGGTTTATCTGAGGAGGACAGAGAGACATTTAATAGCACAACAGCACCATGATGAGCAGCTGTTATTAACAGATCAGAAAAATACTGTACAACTGAAACCTTTTTATCTATGGTAATGCAATTCATAATATGTAATATTTGATCAAAATTATCTGTTAATATGCAAATCTCTGTATGTGATGAAATACGACCGTTCCTTCACACTAGAAGGCCCTTTAGAAAATATACATTTAATTAAATGGCAATCATGGAAATAATAAACTTACAGTGTACTTCAGCACTGAGAGGTTCTAAAGATTCTATAGGATATTGAGGTCCTTCTGCTCCCAGTTCCAGCTCTGCTTCACACCTACAGTGGGTACGGAAAGTATTCAGACCCCCTTAAATTTTTCACTCTTTGTTATATTGCAGCCATTTGCTAAAATCATTTAAGTTAATTTTTTTTCCTCATTAATGTACACACAGCACCCCATATTGACAGAAAAACACAGAATTGTTGACATTTTTGCAAATTTATTAAAAAAGAAAAACTGAAAAATGCTCAGTATTTAGTAGAAGCACCCATTTGATCTAATACAGCCATGAGTCTTTTTGGGAAAGATGCAACAAGTTTTTCACACATGGATTTGGGGATCCTCTGCCATTCCCTCTTGCAGATCCACTCCAGTTCTGTCAGGTTGGATGGTAAACGTTGGTGGAAAGCCATTTTTAGTCCTCTGTGATTCACAATGCTGATGGACACACTGTCTGGAGTCTCTGTAAATAGATTTCAGAGATATCGATATTCACAGTTATAAGTGAATTCCAGAAAATAATTTGTTTTGGGGGGGGGAAAAAACAACTCACTGTAAATAGTAACGGGAAGATTCTGTGAACACTGTGTTTCATTAGAGTACATGTAACAAGTTAGCTTCATCTCCCAGTCCGTCACATCCACACTTCTGAAGATCTCTTCAGTGTTCTCCATTGTGTCATATCCCTCCCAACTCAAGCCGAACTGGTGTGTTTTGTCGGTGGAGGAGCAGTTCACTGAAAATGAATCTCCATATTCAACCACCACATCAACAGGACTGAACAAAATGGGGCAGTCTGAAAAAAGAGAACAAACTAAGACAATGCATTATGATAAAAATAATCTATGTGCAAAGTAGTATTATTAGAGCTGCTAAACATTAGTCAAGATATAAACACGTCATGTAAACTGAACTTCTACTTGACTTTCACCAAATGACTTTGCTACAGACTCAAATCTTATTGTTTGATGTAACAAATTCTGATAATCATCAGAAATTTAGCATTTATATTTTATGAATTGTGTGCCTTGTATTTACCCACAGAAAGTAATAGCACGATTCCTTAAAGGAATATTTCATCCAGAAATGAAAATGCGCTCAAAATGTACTCAGGTCATCCAAGATGTAGATGAGTTTGTTTCTTCATCAGAACAGATTTGGAGAAATTTAGCATTACATCTCTTTTAGATCACTACATTTAGCTCACCAATGAATCCTCTGCAGTGAATGGGTGCCGTCAGAATGAGAGTCCAAACAGCTGATAAAAACATCACAATAATCCACAAGTAATCCACATGACTCCAAAGTGAAAAGCTGTGTGTTTGTAAGAAATCCATCAAGACGTTTTTAGCTTCAAACTGTTATACCGGCTAAAATATGAGTCCTATATCCATAATATTTATTTCTCCATTAATAAAGTTGTCCTGTCTGAATTAGGAGAGAAATATGCACAGATCAAGCACTGTTTACATGCCAAACAGTCCAAAACAGTTCTAAACAATGTTGTTGGACTTTTTCGCTGGAGGTTATTATAACGCTAATCCATAAGCGTTATTATGGATTATGGACTTGTTTTTGGCCAGAAGTGACCGTTTAAACTTAAAATGCCTTAATGATGGATTTGTCTATTACAAACAGACAGCTTTTTGTTTCACAAGACATTAATTGATGGACTGGAGTTGTGTGGATTATTAGTGTATTATTGTGATGTTTTTATCAGCTGTTTGGACTCTGACGGCACCCATTCACTGCAGAGAATCCACTGGTGAGCAAGTGATGTAATGCTAAATTTCTCCAAAACTGTTCTAATGAAGAAACAAACTCATCCACATCGTGGATGGCCTGAGGGAGAGTACATTTACAGCAAATTTTCATTTTTTGGGTTCATTTTTTTCCCCAAACAAAAGTGCTATTATATTCCGTGGGTTAGTTTCTGTGGGATAGTTCATCCAAAAATGCAAAGTCTGTCATCATTTACTCACCCTTATGTCTTTATATGTATTTGGCACTTAAAAGAAGATATTTTGAGAGAAAGTCATCCAGGTTTAAAACGGCATGAAGGTGAGTACATAATGACAGAATTTTCATTTTTGGGTGAACTATCCCTTTAAGGGTAAATAAATACATTTCCTTTAAACACCTCAGTGAAACTGGTTGAACAAATATATATATTTTTTTTAAAAATCACTTTCCCCTTAATTAACAATTAATGTTATCATTGTTCTCAATACTGCACTGTAAAAATTAATCATGGGTCTTTTAATTTTCATTTAAAAAACTAAGGTGATAATTAAAAATAGTGTGTATATTTTATTAAAGAAATTGTTGTTCAGTGTCGTGTCAACGTGTCAACATTTCACTAATAAAACCAAGAGATATGTTTTCCTCACTTAAGCAGTTTTGAGGCTTGCATTGAGGAACTGATTAAGCTGATAAAATTAAGGAATAAATACCTATTTTTAAAAAAAAAGTAAAATTTTGATTTTAGATTTAGATTTTTGATTATTAGTTCCCACCATGCTTTGCATATGGCTGGATATGGAGAGTAAAAATGTTTAATGTTCAGTTATGTTTGACATTTGAAAGAGTTTTTGTTATGTTGAAGCTTCTGTCATTACCATTGCATGGAAGAGCAGAGCTTATGGTTAGGATATGGATAACTGCATGTACTAACATTATAAGGAAATATGCTTTTTTCAATGAGCAGTAGCTTTGCTAATGCCAGTACAGTTACAAGTTTTCTCCTACTTGAGCTGTCTCACTGTTAATAGTCTTATTAATTGTAATTCAAATACAAACAGGCCTTACTCAAGAACACGAACTTTTGAGAATCAACTTAAAATAAATGAGCATATTTCACTAATAATATTAAAATCATTGTGTTATAAATAATTTTGGAGATTTTACATGATTTATTCAGGTAGATTCCTGAATCAAGCCTTAAAATCTACTCATAAATATTACATGTAATATTGTTACCATATTTTGAGTAGCATATAAAATTTTCTACAGTGTTTAACGTGTCCTGTGCATATCTGTTAACATTTCAAGAAAATGTGTTTAAGAGTTTTATGACCCATGTAACAGCCTTGAAAATAATGCACAGCAGATATTAGACAACAGTCAAGCATTAAGGCAGAATGCATTGCTTTTCACAACAGATATGGCGATATGATTTTGTTTTTGGTGTAACTAACTACACTTTGGTACATAACTGATCCTGCACCACAACAGACATTAATGACAAATCATGTGGTTTGTTGCTATTATTTTTCCAAGCCAATAAACAACCACCTACCATCCCACGCAGAATACCTTTAGAGATGCCAACCATTCAAAACACCATAGTAACCACATCCATATCAAAAATGTCTACTTATCGATTCAGTCAATATTCAGTTTCTATAAAAGTTCTTATACATGAAATTATCTCATTCATATGTTCTCACCCTGTGTACAGAGGAAAAACAAAGATCAACATGTCTTGAACGTTTGGGTGTTAGAGGTGTGAAAGCAACTTGAAGGCCTGCCTACATGTGCTTAAAGGGGTCATATGATGCAATTTCAATTTTTCCTTTCTCTTTGGAGTGTTACAAGCTCTTGGTGCATAAAGAAGATCTGTAAAGTTGCAAAGACTAAAGTCTCAAATCCAAAGAGATATTCTTTATAAAAGTTAAGAGTCAACCACTCCTACCTAAAACGGTTCGTTCTAACACGCCCCAACATACCTACGTCGCTCTGTGGGAAGATTTGCATAACGCAGCCCAAATGTTAACGCAAAGAAAGAAGGAGTAACTTTTATTCTCGCTGTAGTATTGTTGCCGCCGCTTCTTTTTAGCAGCATCATATGACCCCTTTAAGTTTCTGTTCAGAGACTAACACCTACCACACCCTCTAATAACTTTTCAAAAGTCACAATGTAGCTTTTGGCAAATAAAAAGTTAGTGGTCTGGCTTTAGAAATTAAGATCACTTAAGATCACTTTGCAAAGTGCGATAGCTTTAAAACACTTTTTAGACATGTAGGTCTAACCACATCACCTTCGAAAAACAGCTTCAAAACAGCTTCAGTGTTAATAGGGCTAAAGAAATAAAGAAAAAAATACATAAAAACAAAAGAAATAAACAGGACTGCAAAAATAAAGATGAACTCCCTCCATAGATGACTTGCTAGAATTCTAGCCGTCAAAATACTTCAAAAGTTGAAAGGATCCACAGAAAGACTCTCAGAAAGGACAAAATGGGGAGAACTTACCGCCATGAGCAAGGCTGATCAGCAAGAGACCTATCAACGGCTGAAGCAGAAGCATTGTCAAGCAAGTGATAAGCAATAATGCCGGTAATGGCTGAAATGGATGATAGATGCAGAGTCTCGTTTGGTATTGTTTGTGAAAAGGATTTATTTGCTCTTAATTGTGATAATGGTATGAAGCATGGCATGAAGTGTCTGAGAACAGGAAATCCTGCCCAAACTCACAGTAAGAAAGAGGAAAACCACATGTGTGAGGCAATAAAAAAGGCGCAAAATGAAATGCATAATCTAATTAAAAATACATATTGTTTTAGTTTAAAGAAATAAAGTAAAAAATTATAATTTTAGACAACACTCTGGTATAGTGACTAAAATATGTACATAATATATGCAATTTTCCAAAATACCACACTTTTTATATTTGACAGTTGAAAAAAAAAAACAATCTAATGTAAATATTCTAAAATACAGTTATGCATCAGAATGCATCTGAATAAAAATATTCAAATCGTGTCTTTGTTTGAAAAATATTAATACAACTTTAAGACTAGATCTCTAATAAAATAACCTGAAGCTCCATAAAAACATTCAGTGCTCATTGTCACATCTTTGTGAAGAAAAGGTGGCAAAAAGTGGCACTCATTCTATGTACTCTCAATTCTCTGGGTGCTCTGCTGATTTGTTTCTGTTCATGTTAAGCAGGTTTGATCATCATGGCCAATTTCTTTACGGAGTACGAGCCTCCGTGGAACTCTGCCCAGTAAACACCATCCTGGTATTGACTTCTGTAATGGCCTCCTCTATACCACACCCCATTCAAGTTGGAGTGGGCACACATGTGGTACCACCAGCCGCCCTTCTGGTAATGAGCACAGTTACCTAAGGAGGATAGAGAACAGAAGGCTTTTAAAACAGTTTTTAAGGACAAATCATATAAATTAGGTGAAATACAAAAACAAATATAGACTGATCACCTGAGTAAGCATCCATATCGCGGTCCAGAGTGGCGAATGCTTTATTGTTGTGCCATGAGAGGGAGTCTCCTGCATTGCCTTGATAACTGCCTAACCGTAGTCGGCACCTGAAAGCTGTCGTATTCCGCAAACACCTGTCGTCCTTGCCAGTCTTCAATGGCTACTCGCAGCTTGTATGTGGCCTGAGAGGTGAGCCAGAACAGGTGATCCAAACCCAGCCAGTATTCTCCATCCAGATTCCCAAAGCCTTGCTGTATATAGGCAATAGTTATGTCATTAATTTAAAAAGGTGCATTTTGTGCATTAAAATCTGCTTTTTATTATTCATAAGGGTGCTCATGAGCACCCCCATGGACCCTATTTTGCAGCTTACGTGGCCCACAACGCCCATCAGTTGTGAAGGGCCATGGATTAAACCTGAACATACCATTGCAACCCATGGATAATAGGTGTGAGATCAAAGATGGAATACACTACATGACTGAACAGATAATCTGAACAGATTTTAAAACACTAGGTAATATAGGTATCATATACTTGCCAACTCTTGGCAAAAGTCATGTAGTGACTTTAGTGGTTTAGTGGTCAATACACAAGTAGACAGCAACAAGTGATAATCTTTATGAGTGAGTCATTGATTCATTCATTCACACAATTCAATCAAACACAAAGACTCATTCAGAAACCAAACAAATGACTGTCTTTATGAGTGAGTCATTGAATCATTCACTCAAATGATTTGTTCAAACACACTGATTCCTTCAGGAACAAGACACCTGACTGTAACTAGGAGTGAGTCATTGAATCATTCACTCAAATGATTTATTCAAGCACATTACATTAATACAGAAACCCAACACCGCTACTGTGGCTACATCTGAATAGACTCACTTCTCTACTATATAGTATTCATAAAACAGTAGAGAAAAAGTACCCGGATGACCTACTGTTTCCGGAAAATTTGCAAAGTATGCATCCAATGGACACTTTACTATCCCATGAGGCCACGGGAGAGGATTTGTGAACGTCAGCGAAGAGACATCTGATGCTGGTAGGTCACATGACAATGACAACATGTCGATGTAGTATGGATTACATTCATTCTACACACATTCATACCATAATAAAGAACATAAATTTTAGCTGTCACAAAGTACTTATTCAAAGAGAGATGTGCAATGTTTTTTCTGAGTTTAATTTGTTTGGAACTAGTTGCTTTGGCGGAAATGATACACAATGTGCACAGATGCTACATGGACTTATTTACAGGCCTACCATGTCAGCTTGACCACATAAGTAATATTTTGTTGCGTGCACCTTGTACTGATCCCAGGTCCTAAAGAAGTTGACAAAGCCATCCTGTCTCCTCTGGATAACGGTCCAGCCACCCTGAGCTCTGCTCTGGTCACACCAGGCCTGCAGTAGACGGTTAGTATTGTGTGGTCGCAGCAGGTAGATGCCACTGGTCTTCTCTCCTGACTCTAGCACTTGATGACAGTCATTCCATGGCCCTTTAAAAGAGACAGTAAGCTGGATCATTCCTACTATTCAGTACATTTTCATGTCTCCATCATGCATTCCCTTTTTTTAAGATGACAATCAATCCAAGTGAACAGGAGTTGAATATATAATTCATTTAATTACACTGTACGGTTTGACTGGATATTATGGCACAAACGTTTAACATAAAAAAATATTCCAGTGTTTCTGCATTGATTTCATTCTCTAATAAAAAATTTTTAAACAAACCCTGTTTTCTTGAGACTATTGTTTTAATTATACCTTCTATTTTCTATCTTCATTGTCTTTTGTAAGCCAATGAATGAATGACATTATCATTCCAGAAAGTGACATCATTTGTGGTGGGAAAACATCCAGACGTTTTATGGTATTAGCTGGCTTGTCTCACTTTAAAACATTTCATTAAAATCACAGAAACTGGGTATGATTATTACATAGATAGTATCATTACATTTCAAAAGAAAGATTTAACAAAAGCTGTTCAACAGATCTGAAACATTCAGAGAAGCTAAAAAAAGCTGTTTTGGTTTCTATGTTCAGAATTTCAGATTTAGCATTTGAGTTGAACACATGAGATGTGTTGGCAGCGCTCTATAATGAACCGACAGTGTGGAGGAGCTGGATGGATGGTAAGGAAGGGCTGGGGTTCTGTTGGTTCAGAAAGCAGCAAGGTCACGATCTGTATACTGTATGCAACCATCTCTCAGCCTTTACTTATCAGTTCAACATGGTGGAATTCACACTCCCACAAACCACCAGAAGAATCTGACCTATCGCACTCACTGGCACGTTCCATACATGTGTACCTAGATACTAAAACCTGAAAGAAATTGTTTGCATTGTTAGATTTAAAATATATATATATATATCTTGATTTGTTAAAAATAAATAAATAAATAAATACAATTAAAAAGGAAACTATTAAAACTAAAAAATATATAATTTTATTTAATTTTAAAATAATGTTTTATTTTGATACTTTTTAATGTTATAAAATTATTTTAAAATTCATTCTATAAATATATTTATTTTAAAGGAATAGTTCACCCAAAAATGAAAAACTGGTGAAAACTGACCGTCAAGCCATCCAAGATGTAGATGAGTTTGTTTGTTCACTGGAGAAAGCAATATTTAATGGATAGAGAACTCATATTTTAGAAGCCATGGTTTGAAGTTAAAAATGTCTTAATGGATTTATTACAAACAAACAAACATCTTTTCGCTTCACAAGACATTAATTGATGGACTGGAGTCATGTGGATTACTTGTGGATTATTGTGATGTTTCTATCAGCTGTTTGGACTCTCATTCTGACGGCACCCATTCACTGCAGAGGATTCACTGGTGAGCAAGTGATGTAATGATCCATTTCTCCAAATCTGTTCCAGTGATGAAACAAACTCCTCTACATCTTGGATGGCCCGAGGCTGAGTACATTTTCAGCAATATTTCATTTTGGGGGGATTATTCATTATTCCTTTAAGTACATATATATTTTTTCGGTAAAAATATAACTCAAAACCCTTCTTCAATTGTAAATGTCAGCATGAGTGTGCTTTTAAAACAGATTAGTGGCTGCCATAACAGTGACTTTAATTTGGATCTGTTAAATGGAGTGGACATGTGTCCTGTAATCTCACACCCGAGATGGTGGAGGCAAAAGCATTGCATTGTAATTCAAGGGTTGGGTCACAAAGCTTTTATAAAGGTGGTGATTAACTTGCCTATGTTATGTGCATGTGTGTGTGTGTGTGTGTGTGTGCTTATGCTAATACACCGCTTTCAGCCTGAGCTCAGCTCTCACAGTCTGTGAAGAGTAATGAGCGTCACCACCTCTGATAAGACACTGTTTGGAATTCTCAGAGATAAAGCTTCCTGACTGCAGGTCACTGACACTCAGGGCTTCCGAACTCCTACATGGGAAACACGTATATGACTCATATCTGGGATTCTCTTTTTTGCTAAGACAAGGTTCATTATTACTATTGCAGGTACTTTAGGTTAAGGATTTAAACAAACCTCTAACCCTTATCTATCCCTTACCTATTTATGACAGGCTAAACCAGCCAAGGTACCAGCACAAAAACACACTTAGCAAAATATTGTTTAATTATCGTTACCGGAAAAAAAAACCAATAAATATCCAGATATCTTTTTTTTTTTTTGTCTGTCAATATCACACACTTCTGCAGACATTAAGAACACTTCAAATGTGGTGGCTTGTTGACGAGGGCTGAGCATTTTTTGACTTGGATGATAAAACAGGCAAAAAAAGATGTGTTGCTGGAGGGACCACACTGAGTCATTTAAGTAATTATTGGGTCATTCAGTACCTAGCAACCACACTGAACACCTTAGAAAACACATAGCAACACACTAAAACAACTCAAAACACCTTAGAAATCATAAAGCAGTGCCAGCTACGCCCTAGCCTTTAGGGATTTTTAGGCTACCTGGAGATTTAGTCACAGGGTAAGTGATGAAAGGTGTGTCTGTTGGCAGACTGCATGGGCAAGTCGTCAAAGCTCTCCAGCAGTTCTGGAGGACTCTGTTCCTGGTGGAAAGGGCCACTTTGGTCTCTTTGGACATTGCTGGCAACTTCTTTAGGCTCTGTGTTCACATTCACCAACCCACTTGACTGTTGAACTGGAAGTGATGTGGTTTCCTGAAAGACATTCATAAGAAATTTCTCTTGGGTTTGAGGGGGGTGCACCTGTGTTTGTGAGATTTCCAAAGTAAAACCTGAAAGCTCAGACTGTGTCACAGTGGGAGAATTCAGAGATGAGGGACAGTTGGATCAAAATGCAGATAGTGTTAATTAAAACAATAACAAAACACAAGACAAAGCCAAGAAACAAGACGCAAGTCACTGGCACATCCATTAAAGGACAACACCAGACTATGGCCCAATCCCAAATGGCACACGTCATGTGCATTTACAGTCTTGTGGACTTACAATGGCCGCCATGTGAGCACACCTGTTAAGTCTACGAGACTGTAGGGTGTCCCATTCACCATTTTAGCTTTCAGAAGGGTGCTTGCGAGCTTCCCCTTTGTGGCTGCCATGCACCCTAGGGATGGGTAGATCGACACCTATAGTGTCGACACACGTTTCGAGTTTTTGACACACTAGTGCTTCGAAACAGTGTTCCGGAGCATTGCTTGAAATGAGGCTGTCACGTGACCTGTGAAAACGAAGCTTCATTACCTCACTGACACGTCACGCTAGGCTCAGATACAAAGCACGTCGATTGCGCTGTCCCATACCCTCGATCCATTTAGTGCAATGTTATAGTTATATCAGTCAGCATGCCTATATGTATGTAGTGTTTTTACGTGGTGTATCGTTGTTAATTATAGTACTACTATTTAAAACAATGACATGTGAATGTCTGACATATGAATCTCTTAAAACACCTTGCGGGCTCAACCACTGGTCCCAAAAAGGATAAAAGTCCTTCCTTAACCACAAACATTTTTGCTGCCTGTAAATGCCGTCCTCTGTTGTCAACAGCTCACAGTGGCGAGAAAAATATATTATTGCAAAATATATTAAATGCAATAACTGCATTTGTATTTGTGCATTTGTGTTTTTTAAACAATGTGCATGTTTATGTTCTTTTGTAAGGAAGACACAAAAATGGTGCAATGAAAAATGACGTAGGTCTAATTTATTGGTGTATTAAACATTATATTTATGTGAAAAGACACAAGTTTGATGCAAGTAAAAATGAAGAAAATAAAGTCTTTATTGTCATTGTATTGTGCAAAATACAATAAATTTGGGAAATTCTATCGCTGCACATATGCCGCCTTGCTATGACACATATGCTGATTAAACAGACAATTAAACCTTACAATGACATCCCAATGAACAAAACATTTAAATCAGGGCTGCCCAAACTCGGTCCTGGAGGGCCGGTGTCCTGAAGGGTTTAGCTCCAACCCCAATTAAAAACACCTGAACCAGCTAATCAAGCTCTTACTAGACATACTAAAAACTTTGTGGCAGGTGTGTTGAGGCAAGTTGGATCTAAACTCTGCAGGACACTGGCCCTCCATAAAGCATCAACGCAGTTTGTTGTAAAAGTCTCCATGCTTCAAAAGCCTGGTTCAGCACATTCCTAATGCACCCTTGATGCCCACTTCTTCTGAATTCACACTGAGGTGAGCTCCACAGCAGACTTCTACCCAACAATCAAAGTGGCATTATATAATGACCGTGTGGCCTCAGAGGAAGACCACAAGCCATTGAACACAGGAAACACAAAGGGCTATATATACAGGGGTTAACAAGACTACTAGACACATCTGGAAACAATCAGACTGATGACAAAGGGAAACAGAAACAGGAAACAAGTAAAACTACAACATAAAAGTCCACAAAACAAAGCAAAAGCACAAAGGCACAGAATACATAACAGATGGCTCTTTTACCTGCAGTGCTTTAGTGGGGTTCTTGAGCTGGCACTGTTTCTCCAGATGTGTGATTAGTTGGCTCTGGTTGCTCACTAGAGAAGTGAGTGCATCATACTTCTTTTCCAGCTCTCTGTAACTGCTGGACACCTGAAGCACCGGTCAGGATTTGCCATCGCACAGTTGGTGTACTTCAAATCTTAAAAATATTTTCAGAAAATGTTCACAGATAATTTAATAGTATATTTTTATTGTAATGTAATCTATTTATGTGTATTGCAGATAATATGTGACCCTGGACCACAAAACCAGTCTTAAGTCACTTGGGTATATTTTTAGCAATAGCCAAAAAAACATTGTATGGGTCCAAATTATCAAATTTTCTTTTATGACAAAAACCATTAGGATATTAAATAAAGATCATGTTCCATGAAGAT
>NW_015641123.1:0-2892 GCF_001515625.1 Sinocyclocheilus rhinocerous
GTTAAAAATCAGATAGTGTGATATAAATATATTTTATTTTACTTTAAAAAAAAAGATCAATGTGTTTAATCTGTGTACTTTGTTCAGTTGAAGATTATGTTAGGTTATAGGCCAAAGGGGTTTGTCAGGGAAGTTGGATAATAATTAAGACTCTATGTTTAATAGGAATAAGGGATGATTTATGAAATACCTGTACTGTAATTAATTATAGTTAACAATGACACATTCACAAATTGAGTTTGTAGTAAATAGAACATGAACACGAGTAGAGCAGCTGATACTGAGTGCGTGCAGCGTGCCGGTTAGAACGGTTCTCGTTCTCGAGTCAAGAATCGGTTGCATCGGTTTTCGGATCACCAGTACACTGAACCGAGAACCGTTTCTTTCGGACACGTCCGATTTGAGAACCGATGAGCTGATGATACTGCGCATGCGTGATTCAGCGACAGCGTGTGTGATCTGAACTACCGAACCGAACAGTAATGACTGTCACAGCACAGCAGCACCGCCCGCCACAGGTGTCTGAACTCTGAACCGGACAACTGATGCCATCGTGAGCGCGGGTGAAACGAGGATAATGGGCCAATCCGGCGAAACCTACGTTTACTTAATTACAAATAAACCGTAATGGATTATACATAGTAAGTGGAGCATAGTTTCTGCGCTGATGAAGACTAATTTATTGACGTCATAACTGTAAAACATCCTAGTTTGCAGATCACTGCCTGTATATGTGTTGATGCTTTAGATACAAAAATCCAAATTGTAAGAAACGTATCAGATTATAATGATGTTTTAATTGACTGATGTTATGATTACTGACTTTATATTTGAATGTGTTAAGCCCGCGATAGACTTGACGCCATTACGTCATCGCCAATGCGTGACACCAACGCTGTAGAGAAGTACGTCGCAACACAGGACACGTGACACCAACGCCGTAGAGAAGTACGTCGCAACACAGACACGTGACACCAACGCCGTAGAGAAGTACGTCGCATTACAGGACGCGTGACACCAACGCCGTAGAGAAGCACGTCGAAGTACAGACACGTGACACCAACGCCGTAGAGAAGTACGTCGCAACAATATCTTTTAGTACGAATTCAATACATGTAATAATTGAGGCAATAATACTTGGTTGAAATAAAGTATCAAAAGTAAGTAGTCATATTGTTTTACTGATCAACACTATTAAAATACATTAAGAAATGTATAAACAATAAAGTTACGTATTTTATGTATTATAACAAATGCCAGCAGAGGACGCCAGCGGCCTGACGATTGTTGTTACACTTTACATCAGGAGCAAACCATTGTTTATCTAATGTTTAATTGCATTTAATCTGTAATGTTTGGCCACATATTTATGATAGAAATGCTACAGCCAACAGTTTAAAGTTTTATTTTGAAACCTTAAACATTTATTTATATATTTTTAAATATATTGATGCATTCTCATGTGTTGCTGGCGTATGTTTTTAAGTTGCTACAAATAATTTCAACAGCACAAGTTTTGTCCACATTCCCAAATGCAAGTTATTGTGGGAAAAAAAGTACCAAGCATAGAATAAAATAATACAAGGACTGTAAATGGTTTTGCCACAAACTCAACTCTGTTGAACAGAACAGTACCAGAGGGTTAAAGGGATAGAGATGTTTATGTTGTCCCAAAAACGTATTTCTTTTTCTTTCTTCTTTGGAAAAAAAAAATTAAAAGGAGACTTATGGAAGACTTTTCCATGTCCCTCAAAAATATGATTATTGAGATTTCTTAAAATAAACACAATGGTTCATTGCAGAGAAATTGTGAAAACTCTTGAAACCATTCATATTTACTGTACAGCTCAGCTGTACATATTTATCTGTTTTCTTGTGTTTTTTCACTTACGTATTTTATGTACTAGGCTTAAACGATTCCTTATCCTATGGCTCCCTCTAGTGGGCAACGTTAACATCACAGCCTTCATTCCTCTGTTGAAATGGCTGATGGTTTAGAGCAGGGGTTATAAAACAAAAAATGCAATTATAATAGATGAATACATTTCTGATGCCAGGAGGAGAACATCCAATTCTAAAATAAGGGGTTCTCAACTGATTAGTGTTGGAGCTAAACTCTGCAGGAAAGTGGACCTTGAGGACCAGAGCTGACAACCCCTGTTTACACTTTTCTAATTCTAATTCTAATTCTCCTCCTGAACATCAGAAATTCATACAGCTATACTCATTTAACCCATATTTTATTGTGGGTTACAAAAGTTTACTATGAAGACCACCCACTGCTGTAGTGCAGCAGGGGTTCCCAACCATGTTCCCATTTTATGTTTTGGAGTCTGGACATTTTGTATCTCTCGCTTATCTGACATACACCCACTTCAGGTCTTGCAGTCTCTAATGAGCTGAAGAGTTGAATCAGGTGTGTTGATGAGGGAGACATAATGTGCAGTGCTGGTGGGAAACATCCTGGATGTTATAAACATTCCCTTCGGTAAAGAAGTTAAGGCAATGATCAAAAATGAAATGATGAAGAAATGGCAGGTCAGGTGGGACATGCATAATAGTGGAAGAAAATATTACAGTGTACACAAATTTGCGCTGGATGTGATTAGAAGGAACAGAAGGGAAGAATCCATTTAATCCAAGTGAAGGGCGCAACTGGTAAGTTAACATTTAACGTTAAGTTCTTTGTTGTATTTGTTTAAATCTATGGTTTAAATGGTGTTTAGTGTCTGTTAGAAAACACTCTCTGTCTGTATTGGTTCCAGATGTTTTCACCCTCCTTTTCTTCCCTCTCCCTCTCTCCTCGCCCTCCCTGTACAGAGCAATGTTGTCTTTTCCTGATTCCCTCCTCCTCCATCTGATCTCTCTCTCTTGCTTTATGTTTTAATATCT
>NW_015641124.1:0-941 GCF_001515625.1 Sinocyclocheilus rhinocerous
AGCAGATATCGTCCTCTTTTGGAAGGCCTAACAAAGTAGTTTCGCCTTCACAACAAAACACACAGCGCCTTCACGACATGCCGGCGGCAACAACAATACTACAGCGAGAATAAAAGTTACGCCTTCTTTCTTTGCGTGAACATTTGGGCGGCGTTATGCAAATCTTCCCACATCGTGACGTAGACATGTTGGGGCGTGTTAGAGCGAGCCGTTTTAGGTAGGCGTGGCTGAATCTTAACTTTTATAAAGAATATCTCTTTGGATTTGAGACTTTAGTCTTTGCAACTTTACAGATCTTCTTTATGCACGAAGAGCTTGTAACACTCCAAAGAGAAAGGAAAAATTGAAATCGCATCATATGACCCCTTTAAATTGTACTTGTGTGCAGTGTTGTGAACAAAATAATCAGAGAGGGCAAGCAAGGTTAGCCTTTGTCCTACAATAATCAAGCAACTGTGTTTTAATTTTAGAATTTAAACACTGTCGTGTGTAAAGTGGCATAATTTATACTTGCAGCACAACGCCTCATATATTTGTGCATCATGAACAAACCAACGGCATTTTGCTTCCATGTTTGTGATAAGCTGAGATGCATCACATATCGTCTAGTTCACAGATAAAAGTAATGAGTTGCAAATTCCCAGACAAATTACTCTTCCATTACCTGCAAATTAATGCTGCAGAATGTTATTTTACTGTTAACATTCACATACTGAAGAAGCTGTAGCAGGAATGTGGGACCCAGTGATATTTGTAGATGTATTAATATCACTAATTTTATGTATTCATCTTTTTCAGACATGTGACTTTTTCACTCATACGCTGTATTTATGACCATCATGGATTCATCTTTTACAGACATGTGACTTTTTCTCTCATACGCTGTATTTATGACCATCATGGGGCAAAGTGATGGGTAAACCCAAGGCCTTCTTATAGGC
>NW_015641125.1:0-1213 GCF_001515625.1 Sinocyclocheilus rhinocerous
GGGGGTCTGAATACTTTCCGTACCCACTGTATATATATATAGTTATAGAGTTAATTTGCGAAAACAGACAACTCTTTTTTTGTGCATTCCAATTAATCTCAATCAAACTGCAGTTGGGTTATTTTGCTTAAGTAAAAATAACTAAAAAAATACAGCTAACTAACAAAATAAAAACATAACATAAAAAACATGATATTTGGGTGAGTTATCTGTTTTTGCAAATAAACTCTTCTCTATATATATATATTAGTGCTGGGCAACAATTAAATTTTTTAATCGTGATTAATCGCATTGTTATGCACAAAATTCAATAATGAATTCAAAAGTAGTGTATTGCGCACTTTTTTCATTTAAAAGTACCGCAATATGAACAAAAGTGCAATAATATTTGGTTTGCAAATACTAAACAAATAAGGTATTTTTTTCCCCAGCAGTATTCCTTTTACATAGTAGCAGTTAAAATATTTCTTGTAAATCTCAACTTATAACATTAATGCAATCAAATTAAATATAAAACCAAAGCTATTTGCTATTGCCAGGGCATTAACGTTTTTATAGAAAACATTTTATAGTTTGTTATAGAAAAACAAGTTATGCTCAGAGTCCAGAGCCTCGATCATAACATTTCTGAGCAGCAAGAGTGATAGATCTGTAAAGCAATATATTGTGAGAGGGCCGTGTGTTACCGCGTCCAAACGACTCAAAATAATAAACCACAAATTTAACGAAACGATGCACTCCACTGTGCTGAGCGAGAGCGCTTCTCTGCTGTCTTCACGCGCATGCGTTTCCCATTTATGAAGTCGTGATTACGAGCTTGTTGCATTCTTTTCTGTTAAAAATAACAGTGAACAGTGGTTTGTGAATGTTGATGCTTAGCCTAAATAATTTAATCGTGAGCGCTTCATGTGAGCGCTGCTGCAGTCTTAGGCAAACCCCAAATGCTCTCATTGGTTGAGAATTAATCCGTGAGCGCTGAGTCTTAGGCAAACCCCAAATGCTCTCATTGGTTGAGAATTAATCCAAAGAATTAAAGTCGCCGTTAATTAATTAATGCGTTAACGCAATAACGCGTCAACTTGCCCAGCCCTAATATATATATATATATATATATATATTATTTTATTTTATTTTTATTTTTTTTAAGTCAGAGGGCCTGTAGCTTCATGAGAGGGGCCCAAAGCCCCAGGTGGCAAATTTACTGCCTGACATT
>NW_015641126.1:0-148 GCF_001515625.1 Sinocyclocheilus rhinocerous
AATCCCTGGAACCACCTGCACTCTCACCAGTGAGAGTCTAACCCTTCTGTTCTACATTGCGGGTACCACAGATAGCCTACTGGCTAACAACATCGACAAACAACCATCTTACCCAGACCAACTCACTTCAGGATGACAGGTGACACAG
>NW_015641126.1:935-1265 GCF_001515625.1 Sinocyclocheilus rhinocerous
CTTTTATATTGTATACTGTTTTATGCAGGCTTATGATGGAACCACTCGTTCCTGTCATCTTACCTATATGTAATCATACCATGTTTAGTATCTATGAATTTGTCTTCTGCTGATCTAAACGAGAGTGTATATTATATGTTGGTACATAGGCAATATATTAGTGTTCTGAATCTTTAGTAATTTTGATTCAAGTTCCATATGCAAATTACCATGCTTGCACACAAAGGGTCATAAAACTCCCCAGTATTTCTGCGGTTCTGTTAGATTCTGAGAAGATGTGAGCTGGAACACTCCTAAGGACACCCTAAGTTCGCGCCAGGCCTCGGGCCT
>NW_015641127.1:0-293 GCF_001515625.1 Sinocyclocheilus rhinocerous
TGTTTACAAACCTATAATTGGTCTATAGGGAGCCCTTTTACATTATAAGGTTACAATTGGGCCTAACAACTTAACCCAAACTTAAATTTAATTGCTATTTATTTTTAAAACTTAAAAATAAACTTAAAAAAAAATTGTATGCAAACATGTAAATTGCACATAATGCAGTTTTTAAATTAACTTATGTGATCTAAAATTTCTAAGCTATTTGTTAAAATATATTCAATTACACAATGGCTGTCATAGCATGTTTCATAACAGATTAATTTAAACATACTGTACATTAAGTAATT
>NW_015641127.1:431-519 GCF_001515625.1 Sinocyclocheilus rhinocerous
TGGAGACGTGCTGAAATGGCGTTTGGTAACTTATGTGATCCCATACCTTGTCAGTGTCATGCGCTTTGCTTGGCCATTTGTTGTGATA
>NW_015641128.1:0-3516 GCF_001515625.1 Sinocyclocheilus rhinocerous
TTATTATTAGGTTACTTTTATTATTAAATTACATGAAATTATTGCTCCGCAATAATTTCATAAAGCATCACGCATGACGCGCTGTGAGGATAATTAAAATTTAGGCTATTAGCTTACTCGTTGGAAATGTTTTTTAAAAGTTTTTTTTTTAAACAGGTCTATTAATTTATACAACTGAATTATAGGCCTATAATTAAAATTATTAACACTGCAGTCATCAATGAAAATTAAGAGCAGTTTTATTTCGTGCACCGATTTTCAAAAACAACCTGTTTAACACAAAATACTTTTCTTCTCATGTTTTTCACTATACGGGCCACAAGATAAATATTAAGGGGATAATTTAAGACAGCTATATACCGTTATCAGCATATGCTGGAGTAGTTTCGTCTCTCGTTGTCTCAGAGAATATGCGCCGTTAATGCAGCGTCAGTTTTTTACTTTCACTTTCTCTAAAGTGAATTGACTGACTTTCACCGGCGTAACTCTTGCGCACAGTTTGCGCGTTACTTGCTTGTGTTGCTTGACCCCTCCCCCATAATATCAATTGTTTATAGGCCACATATTAGGCTTTTTTTTTTAGGTTTTTAATGTTTATCTTTCAATGTTAATGAAAGTGACACCAAAACTTTGGCTGTCTATAAAGGGTTAGAAAGCTCTCGGATTTCATCAAAAATATCTTAATTTGTGTTATGAACATGAACAAAGGTGTTACAGATTTGGAACGACATGAGGGTGAGTAATTAATGACAGAATGTTCATTTTTGGGTGAACTAACCCTTTAACTATTTACTATTATTGGGTTTTTAATTTGCCATAATGGGAGTTAGACAAGTTATACAATTTGTTATACAATTATAAATTTAAACATCTACAATTCTAATTATTTTATAAAGATTTATTTGTGGTCAACCTAATATAACATCTCATTTATCTTGATTTGTCAGGTGTCTGTAGAGCTGAATCCCGGTCTGACTCCTCCGTTGGTTCTTCCTCAAGGAGTGGGTCTAGTTCATGTGCGAGGGCTGGGGCAAAGTGACACACTTCACTTCTTGCTGTGTAATCATGGAGCTCCAGCACTGCTGATGGTTAACACTTACAGCACACAGTCAGCAGTGCAGGTGGACTGGCCCGCCTTCATCAACCGCAGTTCATCAGGCAGCCTGAGGGTGGAGCCGCAGACCAGTGTGCGGTACAGCAGGGCACTAGTGTTCACCAGAGTAAATACACTCAATACTACATGAATAAATAAGTAGTTGAGATTTGATGTATACATATGCAGTCTTACAATAACTATTTTTATTTTTATTATTACTAGAAATGCACTAAATTGCCTAATCTAACCTTGCCATTGTGTCTTTGGGACACTGATGCCTTTAAATGTGGATGGATAAATGGATAAATAATAAATGAATAGATGGATTGACTGATGGATAGATTATGATGAATGGATAAATGAATGGATGGACTGATGATGACATTAAAGAACAAAAGAGCATAAATAAGAAATGAAGGTTAGAAAGCATGAAGACTGCTGTGTCTGTTTCTTAGGTGTGGGAGTATGACGACGTCAGTAACACCGCCGACCCGCAGCAGACCGCAGAGTCCAGCTTTTACCCTCCATACGAGCTCCAGAACTTCATCTGGTCCGACCCAAAGATCACTGTTAACCAGACAGGTCACACAGTAACACTGTGCGGCAGAGAGAAAACGGAGAGTTTCCTCAACGGCTCTCTCTGTCTGCAGGTGAGCATAACTACAGTGACAAACAGCAGGTTCTGTGTAGATTTGTGTCTGATTTCTCTTCTATCATCAGTTCTCAGCGTTTGAGTCAGTGGGTCGTGATCAAGTGTGGCCAAATCTCCGTCATAACGCCAACTCCTCGCAGCTGCGCGTGTGGCTGGACGGCGTGACGCCGCGAGGAAACCGCTCCAGATTCGCTCTGGAGTTTCAGTCTGTTGGAGACTCAGTATTCCGGGAAAGAGCCTATGACTGCAGCTGCATAGACGATGAGTACAAACCCTTTTTCTTTCAGGTAAACACTTCAGCAAACCTGCACAATGTCTCAGATTTTTGTCTCCATCGTATTTGATACACACACTTCTAAGGCTCTAAATGATCAACATGATCAATTAAACCTGTCACACAATCTGCTCCATGCCCTCTGTTGTCTGACTGATAGTTTAGGCTTTTTTTAATCAAGTTAAAGGCCTTTTAGAATACAGTAATTGTACAAACGTCCAGCTTCAGCTCGAGCTTCACGTGTCTTTTTGCTGTCAAACATTTACTGATTTTCATCAAGGAAACGTCGCCGATGGCTGATAGACATCTCAATGTTGAGCTGGCATCGTGATCCCCACCCCATACCCCTCGCAATCCGCCGCATCCCAATACCGTGTTCGGAAAGAAAATGACGTGTAGACGGAACCCCTAAAGGGAATAAATACGAGATGGGAGGAAAATATATATTTCAATATTTTCCCTCGCAGTATATCATTGGGTAATTATACTACATATATTTCGGGCATCAGGGAGCCGCTATTATACCTGGCATTGAAACTGATTTTGAATGCACGATTGCTTTTTAGTTTCACTTTCAATTTCGAGATTCGCGATCGCACATACTCTGTTTATAGGCTACTATGGAGCAGCAGTACTTACCACACATTTTACAAGATTAGATGTTTGTCATTGATGCTCAGGATCTGCAAATCATTCGCCATCATCCTCAGTCATCTCTCCTTACTCTGTTTATGTGGTAAGTGAAATTTTATGTACTGTAGTGTAACAGGCAACGTTACATCATGTCTACACCGGACGCGACAGTTGTCGTGTCGTGCCGCGCCATGCCACAACAGCTAAAGTCTGTCTACACTGGACGCCACAAAGCGACCGTTCAAAGTCATTTGAAATTTGTGTCAGCACGTCATAAATAGAACGCGGCAGCAGTTTACTGTCTGGGATTTGTCGTGTCGCGCCGCATTTAGTGTAGACATCATCACTGATTATAATAAGTTCTATACACTAATCTATATATAATGAATCTCTATTATAGATCAGTGGTTCTATAGTATTTTGTCACACCGCGCCGCTCGCGTCCGGTGTAGACACGGTGTTTGGAATCGTTATTTGGGTCATTCTACAGAAACGTCCACTTTTGGTATGGCAAGATGTCTTAAAATGTATTTCTTTTTTTAACATTTAAACTTAGACCACATTATTAGATTACCTTTTGACTTTATGAATACACATAAATAACAGCTTAATGATTTTTTATATTTTTTGTATATTTATTTAAAGACCGCATGTACCCTTTTTTTTGTCACTGGTGTTACCTTAATTCTTTGGCAATTTTAAAGGTTTTTATGAAATATTATTTCTCTTTTTTTTCAGCACATGTAGTTGTGTGTGTGTGTGTGAGAGAGTGTTAGAGAGTGTGTGTGTGAGTGTATGTGTGAGAGAGAGTGTTAGAGAGTGTGTGTGAGAGAGCGAGAGAGTGTTAGAGAGTGTGTGTGA
>NW_015641129.1:0-179 GCF_001515625.1 Sinocyclocheilus rhinocerous
ATGATAGAACATAACGATAGATAGATAGATAGATAGATAAAAAAAACATAATGATAGATAGATAGATAGATAGATAGATAGAGATGATAGAACATAACAACAGACAGACAGACAGATAGATAGAGAGATAGAGAGAGATGATAGAACATAACGATAGATAGATAGATAGACAGACAGAC
>NW_015641129.1:1126-1235 GCF_001515625.1 Sinocyclocheilus rhinocerous
ATGATAGATAGATAGATAGATAGATAGATAGATAGATAGATAATAGAGCATAATGACAGACAGACAGATAGATAGACCGATAGATAGATAGATAGATAGATAGATAGAT
>NW_015641130.1:0-198 GCF_001515625.1 Sinocyclocheilus rhinocerous
AATAAAAAGTGGTTAAATGTTGTAATAACATGGTAAAACCTGTTAGCATTAAAAATTTACACATTCACTCAAAAGATACGTTACTCATTAATAAATAAACTCAAGTCAAAATAATTTTGTAAATTACTTTTTATTGTAAATCCCATTTTTCATCTTTAACCTAGGAATGCAGCTCAAACATGCAGCTGCTCAAAACGT
>NW_015641130.1:440-561 GCF_001515625.1 Sinocyclocheilus rhinocerous
TAGTCCATCTCCTATCCTGAAAAGTCTGTCTTGCAGAGACTGACAAAAATGAGTTCCTAAAACTTACTGCCAGATGCTGGAAGATAAATTCTTCAAACAGTGGTACAAGAGGATGTGGTGC
>NW_015641131.1:0-1100 GCF_001515625.1 Sinocyclocheilus rhinocerous
ACTTTTCTCCCAAGAATTCAGGCAGACTTGGACACATTTGCAGAAACCTGGAATCATCCACTCTCCTCAGAAGGCAATAGAAGTTCAGAGCATCTGTGGCACATTGAACTGATACACACAAAATGTATCAATCCGAGAGATATGAGGTATGGAGACCCTGCTTTCTTTACTCTGTCACCACACTGCTGTTTATGCATTAGTCTTTATAGATTTTTAACTATGTATTTAACTGCTAAATCATTAGGACACTGAAGAGCCAGATCTAGATGGGTGACATAGCAGCTTACAATGCCTGTGAAGATTTCAGAGCTATTGTTCAAGAATTTGAATCACTTTTGAGTTTGGATGGGTTGAGGGCACTCAAACACCTTCTGAATTAAACTGGTCCTAATATCCCTGTTAAAGAACTGTATTTGTTTTGTAAGGTTTTTTTTTTGTATTTTTTTTTCCCAACAAATATGGGGTAAATTAAAAAAAATCACTGCTATGTCCCAGTCTAGATACGGCTCTTTGATGTCCTGAAGATTTAGCAGTTAAATACATTAAAATCTACTTAGATTAATTCATAAACAGCAGTGTGGGGACAGGGTAACTAAAACAGGGTCACCATACCTCATCTCTTTACCTTTTAATTAAGGACACTTTTTCCCTTGTTCAGTGCCTCTTGAAGAAAACATGAACCTGTCAATCTGTGCATCCTCCACTCCTTGGTCTCCCATGACCCTGTTTTAAAGAAAGAAAAAATAATACAATACATTTCCAGAAATAAAATTCAAATGCTTTTACTTTCCTGAACTGGGCAGTTGTTATTTGCTGCATTGTCATTGTGAATGGACTGATTTTGATAGCAGATGACTAGTAACACTGTAAATCAAATGCATACATGGTGAAACCGGTGTTTTATAGGAACAGACTAAACAAACCTTCAAATATTACGATGTATCTATTTACAAGATTAAAGATAAAACACATTTTGAAAACTTTACTGTCATTCCTATAGCTTTATATATAGCCTATGTATGCATTTGTGTGTGGTGTGTGTATCATTAGTCTTCAAAAAGGGTTCATATGTGTATCTCTTATCATCACAAGACTGCAAT
>NW_015641132.1:0-495 GCF_001515625.1 Sinocyclocheilus rhinocerous
ATGTGGCAGACCACCTCAAAGAAATCGATCATGTCCTGAACCAGCAGGAGCAATGATCACCCTCCACAAAGGACAATGGTGCAAAACCAAAGTGAAATATGTCGGCCTGCTAGTCGGACGAGACGGCATCGAACCACAGTCCGGTCGCCCCCAAGCAATCCAAAACATAAAGACACCAACTAACATTTCTGAGCAACGAAGCTTTCTGGGAGTGTGCAATTATTCAAGACAATTCATTGAAAACTACGCTGACATCGCACGAAGACAATTCATTGAAAACGATGCCGACATCGCACGACCACTAACCTCCCTCCTGAGAAAGGACGAACCCTTCGTTTGGTCGGAAGCCCAAGACACAGCTATCAGCGAGCTCAAACGATGTCTGTGCTCGGCCCAATGCCTGGCCTACCCAGACACAGGAAAAGAGTTCTATCTGGACACTGGATTCTTCAATCACTGCCTTAGTGCAGGCCTGTACCAGCTCCATGACAAAGA
>NW_015641133.1:0-498 GCF_001515625.1 Sinocyclocheilus rhinocerous
CCAACAGCCTCTATCCCCAGGCAGTCAGACTGCTGAATAAACACTATTCCCCTCTTCCATCTCCATCCACTTAACTCGTATCCATTATGCACCATTCTTCAACAATTTGCATTAACTGTGAACTGGACTTTGCATTGCTGCAGCACACACAACACTACACATCTTTCATGGTTACTACTATTTCTCTACCCTATACACTGTATTCCTTACCAATGTCGTATTGTCCTGTTGACATACTGTGCTATGGCTGATAATGTTGGATCTTATTATGTCACTGTTGTCAGTGTCATTCCTATGCATTTGCACTTGTGAAATTGCACTGTTGATTGATGCTCTAATGTAATTTTGTTGTTCTACAGCAATGACAATAAATTATTATTATTATTATTATTATTCCTCGAGCAGGGCACCCGCTCGCTCGAGGACTACATTCAAGAGTATCTGGACATTGCTTATCACTCTGATTTACCGGACTATGTTCTGATAGATTTTTTCTGT
>NW_015641134.1:0-281 GCF_001515625.1 Sinocyclocheilus rhinocerous
ATCCCAGTATAACTGATTTTCAGCATCAACAAATGCTAAAATACAAAGATTTAAAAAAGCTGTTAGCTAAATGCAGCATGCAACATGGCAAATCAAAAGATTTTTCCCCTATAGGTGCAAAAATGATAGCATTTTTTTTACTTGGATTTCATTATCTAGCTGCATAACATAACATGACCAATTTAAGTTTATAGGACAACTAAACTATCAATTTAAACAAAAATTTACCGTCAACTACAGACGTTGCATCCATCGATTCCGCCATGTTTCTCATTGACACG
>NW_015641134.1:560-857 GCF_001515625.1 Sinocyclocheilus rhinocerous
CTATATCGGAGCTTGATTCGTTTTGAGAAAAGCACGTGATCTATGACGTCCGAAGCTTCGTTCGCCTGAAAACCACGTGACTGCTTCAGTATCTGGTTCAAACGAAGCGAACCTCATCGCCGTTTCCTTTACATTATATTACATTATAATGTGTTAGCATTGTTTTTTATCGTAATTTATATATTTATTGAGCTCATGAACTTTGGCCATGAAATATCAGTCTAAGTACTGAGGCAGAGTTAAAATAAAAATATCATAGATTTAATGTATGAATTTATGTTTTATTTATTTTACTTA
>NW_015641135.1:0-2064 GCF_001515625.1 Sinocyclocheilus rhinocerous
CACTATTGCTGTGTTACTATTTGCAGTGAATCTTGTGGGTGTGATTTTTCTCTTTTGCATACCTGGTGCTGTTACATTCACCCGCTTCTTATATAGGAAGACTCCGCTTTCTACAGCATTATTATTATTATTATTATTATTATTATTATTATTATTATTATTATTATTTGGATGTTTTCTCTTTTTTTTCTTCTTTTGATCTATGACATTGGTGTGTGCCGGCTGTGGGTTTTAAATTAATATCAGCCAATTCTTTTAGCCTTAATAAAAGATTGTTTGTACTGAGATTCACGCCTCTTGCTCTTTTCATGTGGAACGTATTTGCGTGCCCTTATTTGGGTTATTTTCCCCGGTAGTCCGGGGTGGCGTAGTCACTACAACAGGGCCACTTGCTACACATGCAAAAAATGCCAGCCCAGTTGAACATTTGAACTGATCCTCGTTTTAAGCTAAATGTAATTTTACCTGCTTTATCATTGATTCACATTCCTTGTCTGTTATCTTGCAGAAAGCATAAATTAGACCCTTCTTAGCCTACCACACTTGACTGCTGCTTAGCATTTCAAGTGTTAACATTACAAGCTTGATAAATTGAGAAACACTTCAATTTATACCATGTCTGTATGAAGGTGAACGGTTTGTGTCAGGTCGTTCTTTGACTCCATGCCATGCATTGAAACAGTGTAATACACACACAGCCATTTTCATATCATTCTTATTTTGTTCCAAATAATGATGCTCACAATTTACAATGAGAAAGGTGACAAAGGCAAAGAAAACCCTTGATGTTTAACTGAATGAGGAAGACGTCTTTGGATGAAACGCTATACAAATGTTCATTTGATTCATAGTGCCTCACAAAATTAATGATACTGACAAACGTCCCAGACTTGATTATGACAGTTTATATTACACTTAATTTTTTAGTGAAAGAAAATTCACTGAGCCTGTAATAAACTTTAAAACAATCTTTAAATAATAAAACATTAGGGACACACTTTAATGTATTAACTGCTGAAAGAGAATTTATAATTTTATTATAATTTTACTTTGGTGATCTATACACTGTAAAAAATTACCGTGAATTTAACGGTAAAAGACTGTAAAAATGCAACAGTAAAAACCTGTTAAATGGTTAACGGTAAATTCCCCTACTATATACGGTGAAAAACTGTATTAGACATTACATGTATTGGACATTAATTTTACTGTAGTATACCGTATTTGGAAGTGAAAAAGACCGTATTTTGTTGAAATAACTGTTTCTTCTCTCAGTTTTGTATATTAGGGTTGTGTGTTACACCTAATGTTGTTAAATGAATGTTTATTGCATTATTTCAGTTTCATGTGTGTTACCATGATGGTGTTTAGTGTTTGTGTGAATGACACTGTGCGCCTTCTATATATGTTATTATTTAATAGCTGCTTGTGATGGGCTTTGGTTCATCATGTGACTTTCTCATCACCACCTGCATTTGGTGGTTATCAGTGTATTACAAAGGTACAAAACAGATTTTAGTACTTCAATAGGTTGGTATATAATAAAATGTTATCAGTTAATGAAATTACTAACTGTAAATTTAAGTTAAAACCGTAAAACCTAAAACATTGCTACCGTATTTTTTACGGTAAAATTCCGGCAACCACAGATGCCAGTTTTCTACCGTAAATTTTACGGATTTTTTTTACAGTGCAGCGTGCACAGGTTTTTTTCTGACACATCTAAGCATTTATGTCTGTCTATCTATTGTAAAGTAAGTGATGCTAATTCACAAATTATTTTTGCTAACCCTAACATTATTCTGCTTTTTCATTAAAATACAGACAGATTTGTAAAAAATATAGACATATGAAATAATATAATGTAATACAAATAATGTAAATTCTTCAAAATATAAATGGTAGGAAAAACAGTTGAAAAAATAAACACATAAATGTACAGATTTGTAACCAACAAACACCCTCAGTCTGTTGACACCAAAGAAATAAGTTTTAAGTGGCAAGCCGATAAAACTGCTACAATGAATAACAATATTGTTATTTCTCAAATTATGACATAAATAA
>NW_015641136.1:0-193 GCF_001515625.1 Sinocyclocheilus rhinocerous
TATCGTTTACATGTATCACATAAATTCTGCATGTTATGTAAGACTTTATCGCTCTCTCTCTCTCTCGCTCTCTCTCTCTCTCTCTCTCACTTTGCGCGTGTGAGAGAAAGCGTCAGCGAGTCGTGCGCCTTCACACTAGAGTTTACATTACGCCAAATACACAAACACAGGTGCGCTGCGCATCCATTGAGAT
>NW_015641136.1:252-903 GCF_001515625.1 Sinocyclocheilus rhinocerous
CACAGATCGCTTGACGAAGAGTGAAACTCTGATGCGCTCAGTCAGAGTGTTTGGCGAGTGAAAATATATCTGTGCTAAACTTATACTCAGCCTCCAACTCACACACTGGCGAGTAAATTCTAAGAATTTATTAGCCATTGGCTAATATTAGACATAATTTAGTCGCCCAGAGTGAAGATTTAGATTTACTCGCAATGTAGACGGTTGATTCATATATATGTTTACATTTACATTTACATTTACATTTAGTCATTTAGCAGACGCTTTTATCCAAAGCGACTTACAAATGAGGACAATAAAAGCAGTCAAAACTAACAAAAGAGCAACAATATATAAGTGCAAATGACAAGTCTCGGTTAGCCTAACGCAGTACACGTAGCAAGGTGTATATATATATATATATTATACACACGCACACATATACACACACACACACACAAAGAAAAACAAGTAGATAGAATAGAAAAAATAGAAAGCTAGTGTTTGTATGTTTAAGTATATACTATAAAATTAAAATACTTTTCTTTTGAACGTATAGCATATTTTTTAATAAGGCAACAACATATGATAGACACGATAGGACAAAACAAATACAGTGTAGCACGGACTGTTTTTATACAGTCTATGAGCACAAAGCGCTTACAATGTGCG
>NW_015641137.1:0-900 GCF_001515625.1 Sinocyclocheilus rhinocerous
TCTCTTTGACTATCAATCTTGGTTACTTGCCCCAAAATTGACAATATCCTTCATGAGTTGAAAATATCAATGTGATCTTTTGTGTTAAACCATTTGTGTCCAAATTTTTCTGAATGGTTTCATGCATATAGTCATGTTAATAGTGTCCTATGTGAACATGTTCTGCTTTTATTTTCCCCAGGGTTTTTTTTTTCTTGAAAATTGTATTTGAATGTGCAGCAACTATAGTTGCCAGTGGGCAAATATGTTGTATACACCACTTCAATGTAAAATTTGAATAGGAGGAGAGCATTTTGGCATCTAACTCAAAATAACTGCTTTCAACAGATCAATCTTTATTCATAAACAAATTTATTATGCATAAAAGTCAAAGAACATACGATGCAAACCAAAAAAAAGTTGCATCTAGCTTATAATCTCTTGAATATGAAAACACAACAAGTCCATTTCTCTTAAAGTGGTGGAACATAGTGCAGAACAAAGGGCAGCCATTAAGTTGCCCCAACAGGGTATTGTGTATCAAAAAGTTACATGAAAATAAATAAATAAAAATAAACAGAATTAAGAAAATATTACATCTATATAATAAAAAAGGTATACCTGAAAGAAAATTATGCATTTAACTGTTTAGTTACCAACATTCTGCAAAATATCTTCTTTTGTGCTCAACAGAAGAAAGAATCTCATAGGTTTGCAACTTGAAGATGACACGATGACACAATTTCCATTTTTGGGTGAACTGTCCCTTACGTAAGCAGTTTTAGTATAAGTAGCCTACAAGGAGTACTGCAGTGAAGGTACAAGTAGTTTTATAAATTTACATAAACATATTTGCATACTATACTTTATATAAATATGTAAACTATCACATATTTTATGAATAGGCACATATTGATTAGG
>NW_015641137.1:1407-1505 GCF_001515625.1 Sinocyclocheilus rhinocerous
CAAACTGGATAAAGGGGCCTCAATATTTTGCCCCTTACAAGACATACTGACATAAAGGGAGAAAAAGATAATCTACAGCAATTAATCCCATGCGTTAG
>NW_015641138.1:0-188 GCF_001515625.1 Sinocyclocheilus rhinocerous
TGTAGTCGTGGCCGAGTGGTTAAGGCGATGGACTAGAAATCCGCTGCAGTAGTTGTCACGGATGAGCCAGTGGCACGCCGTGATCATTTAGTGGTTAGTCCTCTGCGTTGTGGCCGCAGCAACCCAGGTTCGAATCCGGGTCGCGGCATCCCTTTGCCGTTGAGCAATGGGGACGGCTGAACCCTTTT
>NW_015641138.1:336-467 GCF_001515625.1 Sinocyclocheilus rhinocerous
CAAATGAGTTTCTTCTGGGAGGCTTGTGGGAAAACTGCTGTTATATAAAACATATAAAACGTCACTGCACATGAGCCAGGATAGCTCAGTCGGTAGAGCATCAGAGTTTTAATCTGAGGGTCCTGAGGGTC
>NW_015641138.1:3731-3869 GCF_001515625.1 Sinocyclocheilus rhinocerous
TCATATCCCTCGCACAGATATGCGAAATGTCCAGTCCCTCTGAAATGGAGAAACACACCAAAGGCGCTTTGTGTATTCGGGCTGCAGTAGTCACCACAGATGAGCCAGTGGCACGCCGTGATCGTATAGTGGTTAGTA
>NW_015641139.1:0-141 GCF_001515625.1 Sinocyclocheilus rhinocerous
CGTACCAATATCGTGTTCTTTCTTTCGGCCTTGCACTCTCACCCCATACTTTCACGAAATGTGTGGATGCTGCTCTGGCTCCGTTGCGACTCCAGGGCATCCGCATACTCAACTACATCGACGATTGGTTGATTTTAGCTC
>NW_015641139.1:381-510 GCF_001515625.1 Sinocyclocheilus rhinocerous
GAAAGAAGGCCAGTCACTCACTGTCAAGCAGTTTCAAAGACTGCTGGGTCTGATGGCAGTCAGACCCAGCCTTTTTTTTCGTCACTTCACGTCACTTCCTGTTTGTTGCTGCCGTGTGTTTTGAGTTTG
>NW_015641140.1:0-4129 GCF_001515625.1 Sinocyclocheilus rhinocerous
CTTGCCTTGCCTTGCCTTGCCTATTCAAATATCAGATCTTAGTGGATCACCTTAAGCTGGAGGAGGCTACAATGATAGCGGATGCTTATCTTAACTCACCTACTCCATTCACGGATACGATGGCAGCGCTTCATTATAAATTTGGCCAACCACATCAGCTAGCTTTAAGGAAGATTGCTAGTGTTCTTGAGAGTCCTGACATAAAGCGAGGTGATATCTCAGGATTCCAGAGGTTTGCTCTTCAGGTGCAGTCACTAGTGGGCTTATTGAGAACCCTGGGACGTGACGGTGAGCTGGAGCTGAGTTGTGGGTCCCACGTCGCACGCCTCCTGAGTAAGCTACCCCCTGAGCAGCGAGCTGAGTTTTGTCGGCATATGTTCCGCCAACCTGGCACAACCCCTAATCTGGTTGATCTTTCAAACTGGCTTCGTTACGAAACTTGGTGCCACAGTTATGATACTGAGCCGATGTCCAAGGGTTCACACGCTAAATCAGATTCAGGGAAAAGAACCGTGACCATTCTGAATGGAGTTGGAGAATCCCCGGTTGAGACTCCCGTCCATTGGAAAGGTCCTGTTTCACAAACCAAGCCTGCCAAAATGAAACGTTATTGTCCTTTCTGTGATAAGACTGAGCATTACCTGAGCCAGTGTGCATCATTCGCTAAGCTTACCTCAGACCAGGTCAGGACGTGGATTCGCAGTAACAACCGTTGTTGGCGCTGTGCCAGGGCACACCATGCTGCTCAGTGTGACCTTAAAAAGCCATGCAACCTCTGCCAGGGTACCCATCTCCGTCCACTCCATGAGGTGAATGTCAGTCCATCCCCGAAGGAGGATTCAGCTAACATGGAGAAGAGCTGCCTGACGAATTCTTCCCCAGATAGGTTATATCTGGATAAACCCTCGGTCAAAGGACGAGTTATGCTCAAAGTGGTTCCGGTGAATCTGCATTATGAAGATCGATCCTTGGACACCTTCGCTCTTCTTGATGATGGGTTAGAGAGAACATTCTGCTCTCCACTGCAGTTAAGGCCTTGGGGATTCAGGGTGTCCCAGAAGATCTTCCATTGCGGACAGTGAGAGATGATATTCAGCTCATTCATGGTTATTCTATTTCCTTTCACATCTCTCCCCTCTGTAAACCTCAGACCAGTTATAAGATCAATCATGCCTTCACGGCTGATCGTCTTAACCTGTCACACCATTCTTACCCGGTAGAACAGCTACAACAGAAGTACAGACATCTGCATGGTCTTCCCATCCGTACACTCACTGATGTCCAACCTTCACTTCTCATCGGTTCAGATCAGCCCCATCTCATAACCCCAACAGAGCCTGTTCGATGGGGTGGCCCAGGTGCACCAGCTGCAGTTCACACACACCTAGGATGGACACTCCAGGGTCCTATACCTTCTATGGGGTGTCCCCCTACCACACGGCAATGTCTGCTAACCTCTATGGCTCCAATTCAGGATGAACTCCTTCAGAACGTTCAACGACTGTGGCAGTTGGATACGGTTCCACAGTGGGAGGGCAAAGAGGTAACCCGGTCCAAGCAGGACCAGGAGGCTCTTCAGCTGCTTGACCGTAAGACTCTCACCCTGGAAATGGAGGGAATCAACCGGTTGGCTACACCCCTACTGCGGCGAAAGGATATGCCTTCGTTGAATGCACCTAAAGAATCAGTCCTACCTATCCTTCGCAGTGTGGAGAGGCGTCTGCTGAAGGAGCCTGTAAAAGCTGAGGTCTACAAGGAGGAGATGAGGAAACTCATTGAGACAGGAGCTGTTAGGAAGGTGTCTGATCCTATACCTGATTCACATGAATGCTGGTACATCCCCCACCATCTCGTGAGTCACAATGGGAAGTTCCGCCTTGTCTTTAACTGCTCCTAACAGTATCAGGGACAAAACCTTAATCAGTACCTGCTGCCAGGACCCACCCTCGGGGCCTCACTGTTGGGTGTCCTTATCCGTTTCAGAGAACATCTTGTGGCAGTAAGTGGGGATATTAAGGCGATGTTCCATCAGGTTCGCCTTATACCTGAGGACCGTCCTCTACTCCGTTTCCTTTGGCGGGACCTGAAGATGGATGAGGAACCCAGAATTCTTGAGTGGCAGGTATTACCCTTCGGCACAACCTCTAGTCCGTGTTGTGCTACCTATGCACTACAGCGTCACGTGCGGCAACACCCCCTAACGGATGAGGCAATCCGGTTTTCAGTGGAGAGGTGTTTCTATGTTGATAACTGCCTGCAGAGCCTGCCTACTGCAGATGAAGCTCGGAACTTGATAGATCGACTACGAAATATCCTTTCCGGGGCTGGATTCGAAATTCGCCAGTGGGCCTGCAATGATCCTACTGTGCTGAGTCACCTACCTGCCCACGCCCGTGCTGCAAGTGTGGAGCTGTGGTTGACACAGGAGAAGTCGGACATCCCTGAATCGACGCTGGGTCTGAGCTGGAACTGGCAGACGGACACTTTGTCCTACAAGCACCGACCTGTGATTTATGAGACTCCAACTTTGAGGAACATCTATAAGGTCCTAGCTACCCAGTACGACCCCCTGGGATGGCTTCTACCTTATTCCACTCGGGCAAAAATCATCATTAAGCAGCTGTGGAACAAGCAGAGAGGGTGGGATGACCCCAACCTACCACCCGAGCTCCTCCAGTCCTGGAATGCATGGGAGGAAGAACTCCGATACCTTCCTTGTATCTCCTTTCGCCGGTCTTATGTCCCTCCTGAAGTTGGGATGGATGGAGTTACCCATGAAGTACATATCTTCTCGGATGCCTCGGAGCAGGCATATGGAGCGGTGGCCTACCTCCGGACTACTGACCAGGATGGTCAGACCTACCTGTCCTTCATTCTAGCACGCTCCCGTGTCACTCCTAAACGAGCTCACTCCATTCCAAGACTGGAACTCTGTGGTAGTCTAGTTGCAGCACAGTTGTCTAAGTTACTTGAAAATGAGTTAACCCTACCAATCAAGTCTATTTCCCTGTGGACAGACTCTACTACGGTCCTCCAGTGGTTGAATTCTGAGTCCTGTCGTTACAGAGTCTTTGTGGGGAACAGAATCGCTGAGATCCAGGAGCTGACGGAGAAGTGTTCCTGGCATCATGTAAGTTCTGCGGACAACCCTGCTGATGACCTCACAAAGGGAAGACCTCTCCAATACCTTGCTGCGCCGAACCGATGGTCCCAAGGACCCTCTTTCCTCCTCCAAGATCCCAAAGAATGGCCAGTAATCCCTAAGACTGAAACCAGGGAAGACCAGGTTGAACTACGGAAATCTACCTTCTGTGGGATCAGTACCTTTCCTCCCTCATCTGGTAAGATTGATGGATGGAATTACAACACCTGGCAAGACCTATTGGATGTTACTGCCCAAGAACTTCGAGTCAATTTGGTTCCAGGGACTTCTCCAGAGGCTGAGGATTACCGCCAGGCTGAGGTCCATATCCTCAAACGGGTGCAGCAGGAATCCTTCCCTGAAGATTATAAACTGTTAGAGACTGGGAAGCCAGTTAGGTCCGGGAGTCAATTAGTAACTCTAGCCCCTGAAATGGATCCATCCAGTGGTCTGATAAGGGTGGGAGGTCGTTTGCGGAGAACTGCAGGCATCGAAGACTCCATTTTGCATCCTCTGGTTCTGGATCCTAACCACCCCATCACTGGTTTGATTATTCACCATTATGATGACCAGTTACATCATCCTGGATCGGAACGGTTGTTCGGGGAGATCCGGAGATACTATTGGATTCTCCGAGGCCGCGAAGCGGTCCGCCGGTTTCAACGTGACTGCCCAGAATGTCAACGTTGGAGGGCCCAACCGTCAATCCCTAAGATGTCGGATCTACCTGCTGCGCGCCTTCAGCTCTACAAACCTGCCTTCTATTCTTGTGGAATGGACTGCTTTGGCCCCCTGTTAGTCAAAATTGGAAGACGTACAGAGAAGCGCTGGGGTATTCTTTTTAAATGTATGACCACCCGAGCCGTCCATTTAGACCTACTCCCTAGCATGAGTACCGACTCATTCCTCATGGCTTTAAGAAGATTTGTTGCAAGGAGAGGAACACCAGCCGAAATATGGTCAGATAGAGGTACTAACTTCCGCGGG
>NW_015641140.1:5526-7085 GCF_001515625.1 Sinocyclocheilus rhinocerous
TCTCTACTATATAGTAGGCGAAAAGCAGTAGGCGAGCGAATAAGTATGTCCGAATCCTTAGTGTATTAAAGGCTCCTGTAAGAGGGACCTTTATTATGAAACTGGAGTCGTAATAGTACTTCGGCAGAGGGCAGTGTAGTTTGATGAGCTGCCGCTGTTTGCTGGGTTTGTGTGATCTGTCCAAGCTATCAGCTGCAAGGATGATACTTCCAGTTTGTTTGTGGGGATTGTTGCAGATTTAATATCAAAGTGTTAGTCACTGACCACAAAGTAAGTCTATTTTATTTATATTTGTGTTTACAGTGATCGCTACAGTGTTATATGTACCATATGAACATGCCCAGACATGTCCTGTAACGATCGTTCTGTAGTATTCAGATTGGGAATATTACTTAACGGGTAATTATTCATACTTTATCAAGATGTAAATCAGTGTTATGATGTCTTAATGACGTGATGTTGTTCTGTTAAGCTGCTACAATACCGAACGAGTGATTAGCGTTCTGTTTATGCAAATGTTACTCCGATGCGCCACGATTCTATCCATATATGGGAACTTTATGTTCATCGGGACAAATGATCACTCATGACTTGTAGTTTTCTGTGAAATACCTTGTTTCCCTTCATTTAACTGTATGTTCAGTAGAGAAATGCCAATTATGTGAATTATGAATGCTTTGGTTTCACTATGTAACCGTAAATATTACTATTGTTTATCTATATCTTTAGCTTATTCATTTCTTTATTGTACTTATTTTGCAGACTATCTACACCTTTGATTGTACCTCTGTGGCCCTTCCTTTTCTCTACTAATACACCATAGAAAGCTAATCACCTGTCTCTTCATTATTGGTGCTCTGACCGGCACCCAGGGGGGTTTACTCATCCATTACCTGATCAGAACCTAACAGTCCCAAAGTCTCTCCAACAAGAATAGTACTCAAAGTCAGTACTCATAAACTGCTGCTTTTATCTTAAAATACTTCCAAAGCCAGCTGAGATGCAAAGGGTAGAAAAAAAATGGAGTTTCCTTAATTCTGATGACCTCAGCATCCAAACTAACCCATTAGCCATCCATACCCATACTTCCACTGGGTATTACAGCGAGAGCTGCATGGACAACAAATTCAAATTCTGTTGGTGCACGTTCTAATCAGATTTACTGCAGGAGAGGGTTTTTACAATAATGTCAGGGCCAGGTTTTATTAGCTTGGAAATGAGGTCAGACAGAAGCTCTTGAAGAATGGCCTTTGGTATTTCTGACTAGACAGATGCCGAGCTGTAAAACCAGTGGGAAATATTATATCATGAAGAGACTTTATCTATGAAGAAATAATACAATTCATATCAACTTCTATCCTGCGTCACTGAAACACATCACTTGGATGCTGTATTCAATTATTTTGTAGGACTTCACTGCTTTAAGACTTTTTTCTTTTGTCTTTTCTGCTCACTCTCAGGTCGGGCTAAAAACTATATGATGTTCCTTTTAAAAAAATAAAAGTTCTTTAAAATATATACAATGAGTATAGAAAAGAATATACCCCCCCCCCACCCCC
>NW_015641140.1:7131-9637 GCF_001515625.1 Sinocyclocheilus rhinocerous
CCCCCTTTAAAATAATCACATTTTGTTGCTTTGCAGCCTGAAATGAAGACGGACACAGTTTTTGTTTTATCCAGCAGTATTTACTCAGTGCAACTTGGAATATCCAAGTGAAATATATAACACTAGCATGTCAGAAAAATAAATAAAAAAACAGAATCACTGAGTTGGAAAAAGGATCACCCCCTTGTGTCAGTATTTTGTTCATATCACATTTGATAGTGGAAGCTAGAAAGAATCTACAGGAATTATGTAATGCCTGGGAATGTGTAACAAATGTCCATGTTTTCCCCCAGTGCTGCAGTAATTTCCTGTACCATCAGCCCTTGCAATAAAGATGCAAGCCTTCATTGTTATGATCTCACAGTAAGCCTAGAAGCCAATCGGCTGCAATAAAGGATATTTACTCATTAGCACTAGCACAAGTCATTTCCATAAAATGAACAGTGAGTGGAATTTATACTTTTGTGTTTCTTAGTGTGTGGAAGAGAAAGTTAGAGAAAATACAGCGTATTTATAAGGATAACCCGTCTGGGGAGTCCAAGAGATGCAAATTAAGATTAATGCAAGCAATATGCCGGTCGGAAATTTCTGCAGTCTGAAGTATTTTCACTATGATGCTCTAGAAAATGTTGTACGAATTCTGATGCTTTTATTCTCTCTCAGCTGAAATTACTCCTGTTACAGCAACTCACAAGTACATCATTTGCAATTTGCCTATATAGGAATAAATGTCTCAGAACTAAAATTAGAACACAAATACAGAATAATAAAAGAGATCTAAAAGCCTAAGGCCACTAGTGAAAATGCTTTGTTTTGTTTATCTACTTTACAAATTACACTATCTGCATTATAACAATGTAAGTGAAGCATTACAAACTACAAATAAAAAAATTTAAAAGCATTAAAAAATAAATTACAAATGATAGAAAATAATACAATTATAAATATTTTATTTTATTTTATTTCATTTTTTTTTTTGTCAAAGTCCCTAAACTTTTTTTGTCCCAGGTTTCTTTTTTTTTAAAGTTTTTTGTACCACTGCATGTGTAAACAGACACCCAGTAATTCCAATTTGAAATAAGGTGAGATGAAACAACATCTGCTGTCTTTAGTGGTTTCAGACAGGAATTTCTGAATGACTTCTCATCTCTCTCTTCATTACCGTTGAACTGCTTTAAAAGAGCTTTGAAACAGGACCCACCCACTTCGCCTGATCACTGTCATGCTGTCTAAACCCTTCCGAGTGACTGCTCTCTTCCTGATGAGCTGACAGTAACAGCCGTGTTAACATAAGAGCCCACGACACAAACAAATGCATTTAAGTGCTCAGTGGTGGCACTGAAATGGTAACTCAGATGGCTACTGTGAAATTTGTTCTGAGACAAAAGCGCAGCAGGAGGACAACGACTGCACTGCGGAGCGTGAACAGAGGTAATTGGGGGATGCAAGGACAAATCCAGCATGCCAATCCAATGTGCTGCAGACACTGTGAATAATGCCAGAGAGGAGCTGTGCTCACTTGTTCTATACTGGATTTTGAGCCCGTTTCATGCAAAAGGCTGGACTGTAAATGACAAAGCTGCTGAAGACCGTGAAATCTGTGGTTTTGTTGTTTATGTGCCCTAGCCTGCTCATCACTGACTTTGGAGGGAGCGTTCGCTAAGAATAGATTCACTGTTAGCATTGTTTTTGCATGCTGTTTGCTTTTAGCACAAAATTCAATCCAAAGTAATTATGCAAATCAGGTAGAGGTGCAAACATAGCCACAATATTAGTTTTATTCCAGCATGTATTATTATTTTTTATTATTTACTACTCAATTCCACATCTTGCAGGTCTGGTTTGAATATGTTGTGGAGAATGCAGCAGACTACCACAATCTGCCACAGTTTGGATCTACCACTGCAGTCCTTGCACTTTAAAATGGCCAAAGTGCATACTACTGTGCATCACAATATATGTCTGGTTATAATGCTCTTCTCCATCATTTAGTGAATTAATGCTGTCATGGTCAAAAGAAAATAAACATCTCTTAATAATAATTCATTCTGTGTGTGGTAATAGCACAATGTTAATCGCATCAAACAAGTAACACTGAGTTTCATGAATAAAACAATCTATAATGAGTCAGATTTGCTCATAAAGGAGGCATGTCTGCATAAAATGGCATATTTTAAATAGAGCACAGCACAAATTCAGCACAGTTAGCACATGGTTAGTTTGTGATAGGTGAATATACTGTAGGGTGCTGTTTTTATGCTGAAATAGTGGCAAACCTGTTTAAATCTCTGCATTTTTTATATATATATATATATATACAGGGTTTGAAATTAACTTTTTCACTCACCAGCCAATTTGGCTACTAAATTTTTAAGTTACCGGCCATTCATAATTTCTACTAGCCAAAAAAATTAAACAAATAAATTATGAAAAAAAGGCCAGAGGTAAGCCAACAGCTTGAGGCTGTCCACGACAAAGTGACCATTGCAAATAATTTGTACTTTGT
>NW_015641140.1:10577-17167 GCF_001515625.1 Sinocyclocheilus rhinocerous
TATAGATAGTGATGCGGGTGTTAATTTCAAACCCTGTGTATATATATGTATATATATAGTGTGTGTGTGTGTGCGCGTGTGTTTCGGCATCTGTTCGTCAAATATTAAACATTCAGTAATATTTTCAAACTTAAAATGCTGGAAAGGGTTGAAATAATTGAATAAAATCTGAACGTTTTCTTTAATGTACTACTATGCCAATCACAATCATTACTTTTGCCAATATCAGTCTCTTTGAGTCTGTGTGTGAGTGTGTGTGCACATGTGTACATAGGAGTGTTTTGCATGCTCATGAATATGTGTCTGTCTTAATTAAATTCAAATATCACTGCACATAGAATGGTCGATTGAGTTCACTGCTAGTTTTCTATAGGTAAGCCGGTATATCAATCTGGCATAAGTTTCATAATCATTAGGTGGTGTACAGTGTGCGTGGGTTTTAGGTCTGCAGCTTCTAACAGCCATTTGTGCAAGAAGATATTTTGAAGAATGTTTGTACCCAAACAGTTTTGGTTCCCATTGACTTCCCTTATTTTGTGTCTATATATAATGGAAGTTAGTGGGGAACTGGAGCTGTTTGGCTACCAAAATTCTTCAAAATATTATTATTATTATTTTTTTTTCAGTTCCCATGACTTCCATAATATGGACAAAAATACAATCAGTGGCAACCGACATTACCAACATTCTTCATACAGGTTTGATGAAATGAGAGTGAGTAAATAACGGCAGAATTTTGAACTACTAATATATATCTAATATATATATATATATATATATATATCAATATAAATGATTCACAAAAATTTGCCAGCTTTAAAATATAATACTTTGCTACTTCTCCAAGTTTTTACCTTGACTTCACACCCACACTTCATATTCCCACCATCCCATTTATTTCCAGTCTTATTCATTGATCCATAGAAATCCCTAATGGTCAGATCAATGCAAAGCTTGTTCCCCCTCAATAATATCTAAAGATTTACAATAAACCACTAAGCATGAGTTATATTGTAAGAGAATAGCAATAGACGGATACTTCTGCGAGCACCATCTAAGAGGGAGATTTATTTTCAATAACGGACCAAATTTAATATAGACATTGACTTAAGGAGATTTTTTTTATGTGCCCATCATGATGGAAAGATACATAAAGAAAGAAAATAGGAAAAAGCTAAGCAGAAACCCAAAGCCTGACAATTACGTGTGTTAACTAGAGCCTGCCAAGCACCCTTTAAGTCGCTTGGCCAATTAAGCACATTTAGTGAATTAGTTCGCCCCTAATTGGATTAAGTTGCACAAACAGGAGGCTGAAAGTTTGAATGAGCTTTATATGCACACAGTACCTTGTCTTTTTAAACAGGAATCCTAGGAGATTACCAGGGGATGAATTTTGTATTCCCCCTTGGAGGCATCAGTCAGGCTCCTCTTACCTTTTCGCTGCTCTAAACTTCTTGTTGAATTCTCTGTGGGACCGTTTGAATCTACAGTAAGAGGAGATGACTCCCGCCTGTCGCCTTTGGGGTGTTTACTTTATCCAAAAGTACTGTTAAAATGTGTTTCATGCAGTGCGAAGTGATATTGTAAAACACTGATAAGGATGACTGGGTTTGTGTGAAGCAGGCAAAGCAGATGCTGAAGTTGCTTTTCTGCCAGATCGCTCCCTAAATCTATTAGAAAAGTAGCAAAATAAACACCACGGTAGAATAGTGGTAAATTTCTTTGGACTGATGGTTGAAGGGATGCAGGTTTTTTTCCATATGTATGTAAATTGACGTGGTTTTACTGGTTGGATAGATGCATGCATTTGATTGTTCAGGCCACATGCATGAACATGTATTTTGTTTAAAATGTTTTATATATTGCACCACCCTGCATCATATTTGATTAATGAAATCCAATCCTTTTTTTCCCAAAAAATACTGTCTGTTTTGCTCTAGCACGTGACACTTTCTTACAAAATATGATGTGCATTTCATAGCATTTTTGCTTTCAACAACCATTTGTAAAGTGAAGAAGTCTTGTATTAATCCCTTAATCACTAGAAAAACTGAGAGAAATGTAAAGATTTTGTGATTTATGATTTATAAATTAAATGATTCATAAATTAAAGTTATTTGATATTAAATTGAGTATTTGAACATATTTGTCCACTCCTTTGCAGATTGTAAGTTAAATGATACATTTTGAATATTATTTTTGCCATTCAAATCACAAAACTTTTCACATTTGACTGATTTGTTATTTTGATAAGTGCATTAAAGCTGAGACATATATATATAACTTGAAAACATGTCATTCTTATTTTGTGATAAAGCTGTATGTAATGAAAACTTATGCAGTTAAAATATTGCTAATCAGCAGATTTTTTGTGTGTGCAGGGCTAATTAATTATCATTTTTCGTTACAACATGCCATTTTTAATTATATTTCTGAATCATGTTAAGCTTAACATTTTCGATTAGAATGAAATTTTTGATGAAAATGTATGAAAATTTTTTGTTGAAATTTTGATGAAAAATGTATTTGATTACTTTATTAAATACATTTCAAATCTTACTTTTTTTTTGCACCACTCATGCAAATACTATTGAGATGAATGGGAATGCTGAATAGCTTTCTCCATGTATTACAGATCTATGGGGTTTCACTATGTGAAGTGGGAATTGTCCGATTTGACAGCTCTTTTTTCACTGCACCTGCCTACTCACGTTGACATCCAAGGGGAGCCGGGTGGCATCTCTAACTGGACTCTATCACGAGTCTAACTATTCAACACACAGTTGCTTCACTGATCTTGTTGATCCTCAGCATTATTTGGTGTCATATATCGCAAATGCCAGCCGGTTGAAAGGTTAGAGAGGTGGAATGCATGATAAGGGAAGTGTGACGGCAGTGCTCATCGACGTGCAGATTGATCTGCCCCTCAGAGATGTCCTGAGATATGTCACATTCATGTTGTTTATGTGCCTGGCTCTGTTTTTACAGAGTGCATGCATTATTCATGTAATTCTGAATTTCATTTTAAGGCAGGTTTATTTCAAATTGATGTTGTAATGTTGTAGCCATTTTTTGGTAGACTGAGGTTAAAGGTGTTTATTTTCTGAACAAGATAAATGAAATTTTTCATTTGCTTTTCGTTTGTTGATGGGCATTTCACACATTAAATATTCCATTTCAGACCTTAGTGTCACTTGCATATCCAAGCACTCAACATTTTCACAACAAAGCTTTAAAAGCTTTAAATTATTTAGTTGCTGTATATTTCCACCTGCTTCTAAAATTTTAAAAATCAGTCCAAGGCTGTGTCCATTCAGTCAATTTTTGTATTATTCTTTTTTAAATGAAAGTACCTTGGAAATGTTTTTACCTTGGAAATTTAGGCAGGCCATTATGAAGCCCCTAAGGGGACATAGTGATAGAAAAAAAATGAGATAGAGATAAAACACACACACACACTCACACACACACACACACACACGACAAATATATATACTGTGTATATATATATGTATATATATATATATATATATATATATATTTATGGTAAGAATTTTACATACATTTTGCAGTATTTCCAAAATGTTAATTATTTTACCAAAGTAAGAGGGATCATACAAAATGCATGTTATTTTTTTTATTTAGTACTGACCTGAGTAAGATATTTAACATAAAAGACGTTTATAGTCCACAAGAGAAAATAATAGCTGAATTTATAAAAATGATCCCATTCAAAAGTTTACATACGCTTGATTCTTAATACGTTGCTGTTACCTGGATGATCCACAGCTGTTTTTTTTTTGTTTTTTTTTTGTGATTGTTGTTCATGAGTCCCTTCTTTTTCCCTGAACAGTTAAACTGCCCGCTGTTCTTCAGAAAAATCCTTCAGGTCCCACAAATTATTTGGTTTTCCAGCATCTTTAGCGTATTTGAACCCTTTCCAACAATGACTATGATTTTGAGATCCATCTTTTCACACTGAGGTAGGGGTGGGCGATATGGCAAAATTATCATGTCATGATTTTTTTTTCAGGAAAATCACGATTCACAATTTTATCACAATTTTGTCATGTTGGTTTTATTATTTTGCACGTTGTCTGAACTGTACAGCCAAACTACTTTCCCTACTTTAAAAACAAAGCCTTACAAGGTAACAAAATATAAAATAAAAAAGAATGGCAGACATTTAGGCCAAAGTGGGCGAAGATAAAAATCTTTGTCATTATTTGTCATTATTTTATCTTTGTTTATCTTCTGAAGAACAGCGGGCAGTTTAACTGTTCAGGACAAACAAGGGACTCATGAACAACTATCACAAAATATTCACTGAGAATTGTGGCATCCATACTTGCTCTTCAGGTGCATTCATGAGCTCAGAAATTACACGAGGGTGAATATATGACAGAATTTTCATTTTAGGTGAAACATTCCTTGTAATGTTCAGCCTTTTTGTGTTTGTGTCTGTCTCAGTGTTAACATTCGTGTGTTTGTATACATTCCCCTATCTACTCTGTATTGTGTCAAAAAGCATGAGTCTCAGACAGTTCTTTGATGCATCTCAGAGACCTGTGACTTCATGTCTGAGAACTAAAGAGGAATGGAGAGAAGAAACCCTAAGGAGTGTTACTGACATAAAATTTAATACTTTGTGACACTTTTCATAAAGACTTTAATGTCTTTAAAGTTATTCATACATAAGGGTTTACATTTGATATGCTATCAGTATGTACACTAACATTCAAATGCCACCAAGGCTGCATTTGGTTGATCAAAAATACAGTAAAAACTGTAATATTGCAAAATAGTATTACAATTTAAACTAACTTTTCTCTTTGAATATGTTTTAAAATTTTAAAATTTAATTGTGATGGCAAAGCCGAACTGTCAGCAGCCATTACTCCAGTCTTCAGTGTTACACGATCCTTCAGAAATCATTCTAATATGCTGATTTGATTCAGATTCTTTAATGAATAGAAAGTCTGAAAGAACCAAATTTATCTGAAATAGAAATCTTTTAATTTATAAATGTCATACCGTCACTTTTGATAAATTCCTTGCTGAATAAAAGTATTCATTTCTTTTTAAAAAAGTAAATAATAATAAAAAAAAATACTCACCCCAAACATTTCAATGTATAGCTTTGTCTATGTCAATGTACTTCTAATAATAATAGTAATATGTTTTATTTTTTATAGCACCTTTCAAGAACCCAAGGACGCTTTACAAAATAATACAAGCAATTATGTCAAGATGGTGGTCCTCCATGGTGGACTTATGTCATACAAACAGAAGTTGAGAAATAGAGAAGCAGAGAGGTAAATGAGTTATTTAGAGAACAAAGTGAATCTTGAAGAACCTTTTAAAGCACCTTTATTTTTAAGAGTGTAGATGAAACCAAAATTTTCTTTTAGCCAAACCTATTTCAAACAAGGTTATCATAATGGTAATTAAACAAAGTTTTCAACTGCAACTCAAAAAAACATTTTGTTGCAGTAGCACGAGATAGCTTGATTTAAAACTTTGAATTGAATAAAAAATGAATGGGAGGTTTGATATTGGTCTAAAATTGTTCAGATCGTCTCGGTTACGTATGTAACCCTCATTCCCTGAAGGAGGGGACGGAGACGTTACGTCGGTGACCGACAAATTGGGATCTCGCTTAGAGAGATCAATCCACTTCGAATGAAAGTATGCACCATTCAGGTCGATTGCTGCAATCCAATCTCAGGGACGGATGCACCCGAAGATGCGTTTCTGCGTTAACATTTTGAACGTTAACCGGCGAAGGGCCTGGTTCAAGACAAGCAGATCCAAGATTGTTCGTAACCCACCGCCTTTCTTGGGTACAATGAAGTAAGGGCTGTAAAGCCCTGTATTCATATCAACTGGAGGAACCAGCTCTATCGCATCCTTCGCCAGTAGGACTGCGATCTCCGCACGCAAGACAGGAGCATCGGCCGCCTTCACTGTCGTGAAGCGGATGCCACTGAACTTGGGGGGATGCTGGGCGAACTGAATCGCATAGCCGAGGCTGACACAGACACCGGACCAACGGAACCACCGCCATACCCGCAGTGGGGCAGCAAGGTGGAACGCAGGGACCCAAGGGACCCAACTTGTGAGCGGACCGAAGAGGGGTCTGAGTGTGCGGTGCAATGCTTACCTGGTTCGACGATGCTCTCGAACTGCCCGCTGCTGCCTGCTGGCGAGAGAGGAGGATGAGTGTGGTCCAGTGTTGGTCCTTTCGCGACTCTCCGTGCCCTCTTGGGACCCAGAGACAGGGAAAACTGCTCTCTTGTCGAGATTTTTGGAAACCAGATTTTCCAGACGGCCCTCCTCCGGGGGAGGGAGAGGTGCCTTCACCATCCCCCAAAGAGCAGCATCCTCCGCATCCTCCCCACCCGTTCCGGGGCCTCTTGCTCTTTTACTCACCGCCAGGTTTGACAGGGGCCTGGACGGGTGGGGCGGCCTGCCTACGCCCAGCTCCACGGCACCACTTGCTGGAGGCTGTTGCAGATGCGGCGCGGGAGCAGGGGCGGATGCAGGGGGCCGCCCTCGGTGACGAGCAGGCTGGGGCGCTGCGGCTGGCG
>NW_015641140.1:17755-19324 GCF_001515625.1 Sinocyclocheilus rhinocerous
GCACCAAGTCCCTGTGTGCACACAACTGATGCTGAGACTGAGCTAGTATGAGCCAGTCATTGAGGTAGTTGGGAACGTGAACGCCCTGTTCTCTCAGGGGAACAAGGGCTGCCTCCGCAACTTACGTGAAGACACGGGGCAACAGGGACAGCCCGGAGGGCAGGACCTCGTACTGATATGCTCGTCCTTCGAACGCGAACCGCAGAAATGGTCTGCGGCACGGAAGGATTGACACATGAAAGTACACATCCTTCAGATCTATTGCTGCAAACCAATCTCGGGGACGGATGCACCTGAAGATGCATTTCTGCGTCAACATCTTGAACAGTGACCGGTGAAGGGCCCGGTTCAAGACACGCAGGTCCAAGATTGGTCGTAACCCACCGCCTTTCTCGGGTACAATGAAGTAAGGGCCGTAAAACCCTGTATTCATATCGGCTGGAGGGACCGGCTCTATCGCATCCTTCGCCAGTAGGACTGCGATCTCCGCACGCAAGACAGGAGCATCGGCCGCCTTCACTGTTGTGAAGCGGATGCCGCTGAACTTGGGGGGACGCCGGGCGAACTGAATCGCATAGCCGAGGCTGATGGTCCGCAGAAGCCAACGAGACGGGTTGGGAAGCGCTAGCCAGGCACACAGACACCGTGCAAGCGGGACCAACGGAACCACCGCCATACCCGCAGTGGGGCAGCAAGGTGGAACGCAGGGACCCAACTCGGGCAGCTTGTGAGCGGACCGGAGAGGGGTCTGAGTGTGCCGTGCAACGCCTACCTGGTTCCACAGGTTGGCAGAGGGTGCGTGAGTAGGGCCTTTGTTGATGCTCTCGAACCGGCCGCTGCTTCCTGCTGGCGAAGCAGGAGGATGAGTGAGGTCCAGTGTTGGGCCGTCCGTGACTCTCCGTGCCCTCCTGGGACCCAGAGATAGAGAAAACCGCTCTCTCGTCGAGATTTTCCAGATTCTCCACCCGGCCCTCCTCCGGGGGAGGGAGAGGTGCCTTCACCATCCCCCAAAGAGCAGCATCCTCCCTCTCTGGGTCACCCGTTCCGGGGCCTCTTGCTCTTTTACTCACCGCCAGGTTTGACAGGGGCCTGGACGGGTGGGGCGGCCTGCCTACGCCCAGCTCCACGGCGCCGCTTGCTGGAGGCTGCTGCGGATGCGGCGCGGGAGCAGGGGGCCACCCTTGGTGATGAGCAGGCTGGGGGGGCTGCGGCCGGCGGACGGGTGGAGGCAGCAGCTGCCCGCCAGGGCAGGGTGTGACGACCCACCTCAGTCTGCTTCTGTGCAGCCGAGAGCTGCTGGGCCAAGCTCTCGACCGCGTCGCCGAAGAGGCCGGTCTGGGACACAGGGGCATTAAGAAACCAAACTTTGTCGGTGTCCCTCATATAAACCAGACACAGCCAGAGATGGCGCTTCTGGACCACAAGTGTGGACATCGCACGACCCAGAGAACTCGCGGTGACCTTCGTCGCTCGGAGCGCGAGGTCAGTAGCGGTTCAGAGCTCTTTCAGAACTTCCGGATCATGACCACCCTCGGGCAGGTCCCTCAGTGCTTTAGCCTGAAGAACCTG